>NC_024795.2:26570039-26712180 GCF_000309985.2 Brassica rapa | reverse complement strand
GATGATGTTCAAAGAGGTTTGAGCCTTTGTCGTCTCCGTTTATCAAGAAAATAATAATTTTATAATAGTTATTCCATCGATTTAGGGAGTATTATGAAGTTTTACTAAATTAATTTATAAAAACAATTGAATGATTTACCATGAAAAAGAGTTTGGCATACATTAATAAAAATGTAGAATATGATAGAAATTTTAAAACAACGCTAAAGATTATAGGCTTTAATATATAAAGTATTTACCAAAAACTCAATATTTTTGTAGGGGTTAGCCCATAGATTTTGAGAAAATTTCAAAAAATATGACAATATTGTTTTAATGCCTAGTTGCATCCTGCACTAACATATGATAATGTTCAAAGAGGTTTGGAGCCTTTGTCTTCTCTGTTTATCAAGAAAGTAATATTTTTATAGCGGTTATTTCATCGATTTATGAGGTATTATGAAGTTTTACTAAATTAATTGATAAAATCCATTGAACGATGCTTATTTACCATGAAAAAGAGTTTAACATACATTAATACAAATGTAGAATATGGTAGAAATTTTAAAACAACACTAAAGATTATAGGCTTCAGTGTATAAAGTATTTACCAAAAACTCAATATTTTTGTAGGGGTTGTTAGCCCATAGATTTTGAGAAAATTTCAAAAAATATTGACAATATATTGTTTAATGCCTAGTTGCATCCTGCACTAACATATGATGATGTTCAAAGAGGTTTTGAGCCTTTGTCGTCTCCTTTATCAAGAAAATAAAAACTTATAATGGTTATTCCATCGATTTAGGGAGTATTATGATGTTTTACTGAATTATTTGATAAAAACTATTGAAAGATGCTCATTTACCATGAAAAAAGTTTAGCATACATTAATACAAATGTAGAATATGGTAGAAATTTTAAAACAACACTAAAGATTATGGCTTCATTATATAAAGTATTTACCAAAAACTCATATTTTTGTAGGGGTTATTAGCCCATAGATTTTGAGAAAATTTCAAAAATATGACAATATTGTTTTAATGCCTAGTTGCATCCTGCACTAACATATGATGATGTTCAAAGAGGTTGGAGCCTTTGTCGTCTCCGTTATCAAGAAAGTAATAACTTTTAATGGTTATTCCATCGATTTAGGGAGTATTATGATGTTTTACTGAATTATTTGATAAAAACTATTGAAAGATGCTCATTTACCATGAAAAAGAGTTTAGCATACATTAATACAAATAGAATATGGTATAAAATTTTAAAACAACACTAAAGATTATAGGCTTCAGTATATAAAGTATTTACCAAAAACTCAATATTTTTGTAGGGGGTTATCCCATAGATTTTGAGAAAATTTCAAAAAATATGAAAATATTGTTTTAATGCCTAGTTGCATCCTGCACTAACATATGATGATGTTCAAAGCGATTTGGAGCCTTTGTCTTCTTTTTTTATCAAGAAAGTAATATTTTTATATTGGTTATTCCATCGATTTAGGAGGTATTATGAAGTTTTACTAAATTAATTGATAAAATCCATTGAACGATGGTTATTTACCATGAAAAAGAGTTTAATATACATTAATACAAATGTAGAATATGGTATAAATTTTAAAACAACACTAAAGATTATAGGCTTCAGTATATAAAGTATTTACCAAAAACTCAATATTTTTGTAGGGGTTAGCCCATAGATTTTGAGAAAATTTCAAAAAATATGACAATATTGTTTTAATGCCTAGTTGCATCCTGCACTAACATATTATGATGTTCAAAGAGGTTTGGAGCCTTTGTCTTCTCTGTTTATCAAAAAAAAAAAAAATTATAGCGGTTATTCCATCGATTTAGGAGGTATTATGACGTTTTACTAAATTAATTGATAAAATCCATTGAACGATGCTTATTTACCATGAAAAAGAGTTTAACATACATTAATACAAATGTAGAATATGGTAGAAATTTTAAAACAACACTAAAAATTATAGGCTTCAGTGTATAAAGTATTTACCAAAAACTCAATATTTTTGTAGGGGTTGCCCATAGATTTTGAGAAAATTTCAAAAAATGTGACAATATTGTTTTAATGCCTAGTTGCATCCTGCACTAACATATGATGATGTTCAAAGAGGTTTGGAGCCTTTGTCGTCTCCGTTTATCAAGAAAATAATAACTTTTAATGGTTATTCCATCGATTTAGGGAGTATTATGATGTTTTACTAAATTATTTGATAAAAACTATTGAACGATGCTCATTTACCATGAAAAAGAGTTTAGCATACATTAATACAAATGTAGAATATGGTAGAAATTTTAAAACAACACTAAAGATTATAGGCTTCAGTATATAAAGTATTTACCAAAAACTCAATATTTTTGTAGGGTTGTTAGCCCATAGATTTTGAGAAAATTTCAAAAAATATGACAATATTGTTTTAATGCCTAGTTGCATCCTGCACTAACATATGATGATGTTCAAAGAGGTTTTGAGCCTTTGTCGTCTCCGTTTATCAAGAAAATAATAACTTTATAGTGGTTATTCCATCGATTTAGGGAGTATTATGATGTTTTACTGAATTATTTGATAAAAACTATTGAAAGATGCTCATTTACCATGAAAAAGAGTTTAGCATACATTAATACAAATGTAGAATATGGTAGTAATTTTAAAACAACACTAAAGATTATTGGCTTCATTATATAAAGTATTTACCAAAAACTCAATATTTTTGTAGGGGTTAGCCCATAGATTTTGAGAAAATTTCAAAAAATATGACAATATTGTTTTAATGCCTAGTTGCATCCTGCACTAACATATGATGATGTTCAAAGAGGTTTGGAGCCTTTGTCGTCTCCGTTTATCAAGAAAATAATAACTTTATATTGGTTATTCCATCGATTTATGGGGTATTATGAAGTTTTACTAAATTAATTGATAAAAACTATTGAAAGATGCTCATTTACCATGAAAAAGAGTTTAGCATACATTAATACAAATGTAGAATATGGTAGAAATTTTAAAACAACACTAAAGATTATAGGCTTCAGTATATAAAGTATTTACCAAAAACTCAATTTTTGTAGGGGGGTTAGCCCATAGATTTTGAGAAAATTTCAAAAAATATGACAATATTGTTTTAATGCCTAGTTGCATCCTGCACTAACATATGATGATGTTCAAAGAGGTTTGGAGCCTTTGTCGTCTCCGTTTATCAAGAAAATAATAACTTTATAGTGGTTATTCCATCGATTTAGGGAGTATTATGAAGTTTTATTAAATTATTTGATAAAAACTATTGAAAGATGCTCATTTACCATGAAAAAGAGTTTAGCATACATTAATACAAATGTAGAATATGGTATAAATTTTAAAACAACACTAAAGATTATAGGCTTCAGTATATAAAGTATTTACCAAAAACTCAATATTTTTGTAGGGGGTTGGTTAGCCCATAGATTTTGAGAAAATTTCAAAAAATATGAAAATATTGTTTTAATGCCTAGTTGCATCCTGCACTAATATTAGATGATGTTCAAAGAGGGTTTGAGCCTTTGTCGTCTCCGTTTGTCAAGAAAATAATAATTTTATAATAGTTATTCCATCGATTTAGGGAGTATTATGAAGTTTTACTAAATTAATTTATAAAAACAATTGAATGATGCTCATTTACCATGAAAAAGAGTTTGACATACATTAATACAAATGTAGAATATGATAGAAATTTTAAAACAACGCTAAAGATTATAGGCTTTAATATATAAAGTATTTACCAAAAACTCAATATTTTTGTAGGGGTTAGCCCATAGATTTTGAGAAAATTTCAAAAAATATGAAAATATTGTTTTAATGCCTAGTTGCATCCTGCACTAAAATTAGATGATGTTCAAAGAGGGTTTGAGCCTTTGTCGTCTCCGTTTATCAAGAAAATAATAATTTTATAATAGTTATTCCATCGATTTAGGGAGTATTATGAAGTTTTACTAAATTAATTTATAAAAACAATTGAATGATTTACCATGAAAAAGAGTTTGGCATACATTAATAAAAATGTAGAATATGATAGAAATTTTAAAACAACGCTAAAGATTATAGGCTTTAATATATAAAGTATTTACCAAAAACTCAATATTTTTGTAGGGGTTAGCCCATAGATTTTGAGAAAATTTCAAAAAATATGACAATATTGTTTTAATGCCTAGTTGCATCCTGCACTAACATATGATGATGTTCAAAGAGGTTTGGAGCCTTTGTCTTCTCTGTTTATCAAGAAAATAATAATTTTATAGCGGTTATTCCATCGATTTAGGAGGTATTATGAAGTTTTACTAAATTAATTGATAAAATCCATTGAACGATGCTTATTTACCATGAAAAAGAGTTTAACATACATTAATACAAATGTAGAATATGGTAGAAATTTTAAAACAACACTAAAGATTATAGGCTTCAGTGTATAAAGTATTTACCAAAAACTCAATATTTTTGTAGGGGTTGTTAGCCCATAGATTTTGAGAAAATTTCAAAAAATATGACAATATTGTTTTAATGCCTAGTTGCATCCTGCACTAACATATGATGATGTTCAAAGAGGTTTTGAGCCTTTGTCGTCTCCGTTTATCAAGAAAATAAAAACTTTATAATGGTTATTCCATCGATTTAGGGAGTATTATGAAGTTTTACTAAATTATTTGATAAAACTATTGAAAGATGCTCATTTACCATGAAAAAAGAATTTAGCATACATTAATACAAATGTAGAATATGGTAGAAATTTTAAAACGACACTAAAGATTATAGGCTTCAGTATATAAAGTATTTACCAAAAACTCAATATTTTTGTAGGGGTTAGCCCATAGATTTTGAGAAAATTTCAAAAAATATGACAATATTGTTTTAATGCCTAGTTGCATCCTGCACTAACATATGATGATGTTCAAAGAGGTTTGGAGCCTTTGTCGTCTCCGTTTATCAAGAAAATAATAACTTTATAGTGGTTATTCCATCGATTTAGGGAGTATTATGAAGTTTTACTAAATTATTTGATAAAAACATTGAAAGATGCTCATTTACCATGAAAAAGAGTTTAGCATACATTAATACAAATGTAGAATATGGTAGAAATTTTAAAACAACACTAAAGATTATAGGCTTCAGTATATAAAGTATTTACCAAAAACTCAATATTTTTGTAGGGGGTTAGCCCATAGATTTTGAGAAAATTTCAAAAAATATGAAAATATTGTTTTAATGCCTAGTTGCATCCTGCACTAACATATGATGATGTTCAAAGAGGTTTGGAGCCTTTGTCTTCTTTTTTTATCAAGAAAATAATATTTTTATAGTGGTTATTCCATCGATTTAGGGAGTATTATGAAGTTTTACTAAATTAATTGATAAAAACCATTGAACGATGCTCATTTACCATAAAAAAGAGTTTAATATACATTAATACAAATGTAGAATATGGTAGAAATTTTAAAACAACACTAAAGATTATAGGCTTCAGTATATAAAGTATTTACCAAAAACTCAACATTTTTGTAGGGGTTAGCCCATAGATTTTGAGAAATTTTCAAAAAATATGACAATATTGTTTTAATGCCTAGTTGCATCTTGCACTAACATATGATGATGTTTAAAGAGGTTTGGAGCCTTTGTCTTCTCCGTTTATCAAGAAAATAATAATTTTATAGTGGTTATTCCATCGATTTAGGGAGTATTATGAAGTTTTATTAAATTATTTGATAAAAACAATTGAACGATGCTCATTTACCATGAAAAAGAGTTTAGCATACATTAATACAAATGTAGAATATGGTAGAAATTTTAAAACAACACTAAAGATTATAGGCTTCAGTATATAAAGTATTTACCAAAAACTCAATATTTTTGTAGGGTTGCCCATAGATTTTGAGAAAATTTCAAAAAATATGACAATATTGTTTTAATGCCTAGTTGCATCCTGCACTAACATATGATGATGTTCAAAGAGGTTTGGAGCCTTTGTCGTCTCCGTTTATCAAGAAAATAATAACTTTATAGTGGTTATTCCATCGATTTAGGGAGTATTATGAAGTTTTACTAAATTATTTGATAAAAACAATTGAAAGATGCTCATTTACCATGAAAAAGAGTTTAGCATACATTAATACAAATGTAGAATATGGTAGAAATTTTAAAACAACACTAAAGATTATAGGCTTCAGTATATAAAGTATTTACCAAAAACTCAATATTTTTGTAGGGGTTAGCCCATAGATTTTGAGAAAATTTCAAAAAATATGACAATATTGTTTTAATGCCTAGTTGCATCCTGCACTAACATATGATGATGTTCAAAGAGGTTTGGAGCCTTTGTCGTCTCCGTTTATCAAGAAAATAATAACTTTATAGTGGTTATTCCATCGATTTAGGGAGTATTATGAAGTTTTACTAAATTATTTGATAAAAACAATTGAAAGATGCTCATTTACCATGAAAAAGAGTTTAGCATACATTAATACAAATGTAGAATATGGTAGAAATTTTAAAACAACACTAAAGATTATAGGCTTCAGTATATAAAGTATTTACCAAAAACTCAATATTTTTGTAGGGGTTAGCCCATAGATTTTGAGAAAATTTCAAAAATATGACAATATTGTTTTAATGCCTAGTTGCATCCTGCACTAACATATGATGATGTTCAAAGAGGTTTGGAGCCTTTGTCGTCTCCGTTTATCAAGAAAATAATAACTTTATAGTGGTTATTCCATCGATTTAGGGGTATTATGAAGTTTTACTAAATTAATTGATAAAAACAATTGAAAGATGCTCATTTACCATGAAAAAGAGTTTAGCATACATTAATACAAATGTAGAATATGGTAGAAATTTTAAAACAACACTAAAGATTATAGGCTTCAGTATATAAAGTATTTACCAAAAACTCAATATTTTTGTAGGGGTTAGCCCATAGATTTTGAGAAAATTTCAAAAAATATGACAATATTGTTTTAATGCCTAGTTGCATCCTGCACTAACATATGATGATGTTCAAAGAGGTTTGGAGCCTTTGTCGTCTCCGTTTATCAAGAAAATAATAACTTTATAGTGGTTATTCCATCGATTTAGGGAGTATTATGAAGTTTTACTAAATTATTTGATAAAAACAATTGAAAGATGCTCATTTACCATGAAAAAGAGTTTAGCATACATTAATACAAATGTAGAATATGGTATAAATTTTAAAACAACACTAAAGATTATAGGCTTCAGTATATAAAGTATTTACCAAAAACTCAATATTTTTGTAGGGGGTTAGCCCATAGATTTTGAGAAAATTTCAAAAAATATGACAATATTGTTTTAATGCCTAGTGGCATCCTGCACTAACATTAGATGATGTTCAAAGAGGTTTTGAGCCTTTGTCGTCTCCGTTTATCAAGAAAATAATAATTTTATAATGGTTATTCCATCGATTTAGGGAGTATTATGAAGTTTTACTAAATTAATTTATAAAAACAATTGAACGATGCTCATTTACCATGAAAAAGAGTTTAGCATACATTAATACAAATGTAGAATATGGTAGAAATTTTAAAACAACACTAAAGATTATAGGCTTCAGTATATAAAGTATTTACCAAAAACTCAATATTTTTGTAGGGGTTAGCCCATAGATTTTGAGAAAATTTCAAAAAATATGACAATATTGTTTTAATGCCTAGTGGCATCCTGCACTAACATTAGATGATGTCTAAAGAGGTTTTGTGCCTTTGTCGTCTCCGTTTATCAAGAAAATAATAATTTTATAATGGTTATTCCATCGATTTAGGGAGTATTATGAAGTTTTACTAAATTAATTTATAAAAACAATTGAACGATGCTCATTTACCATGAAAAAGAGTTTAGCATACATTAATACAAATATAGAATATGGTAGAAATTTTAAAACAACACTAAAGATTATAGGCTTCAGTATATAAAGTATTTACCAAAAACTCAATATTTTTGTAGGGGTTAGCCCATAGATTTTGAGAAAATTTCAAAAAATATGACAATATTGTTTTAATGCCTAGTTGCATCCTGCACTAACATATGATGATGTTCAAAGAGGTTTGGAGCCTTTGTCGTCTCTGTTTATCAAGAAAATAATATTTTTATAGTGGTTATTCCATCGATTTAGGAGGTATTATGAAGTTTTACTAAATTAATTGATAAAAACCATTGAACGATGCTCATTTACCATGAAAAAGAGTTTAGCATACATTAATACAAATGTAGAATATGGTAGAAATTTTAAAACAACACTAAAGATTATAGGCTTCAGTATATAAAGTATTTACCAAAACTCAATATTTTTGTAGGGGTTAGCCCATAGATTTTGAGAAAATTTCAAAAAATATGACAATATTGTTTTAATGCCTAGTTGCATCCTGCACTAACATATGATGATGTTCAAAGAGGTTTTGAGCCTTTGTCGTCTCCGTTTATCAAGAAAATAAAAACTTTATAATGGTTATTCCATCGATTTAGGGAGTATTATGATGTTTTACTGAATTATTTGATAAAAACTATTGAAAGATGCTCATTTACCATGAAAAAAAGTTTAGCATACATTAATACAAATGTAGAATATGGTAGAAATTTTAAAACAACACTAAAGATTATAGGCTTCAGTATATAAAGTATTTACCAAAAACTCAATATTTTTGTAGGGGTTATTAGCCCATAGATTTTGAGAAAATTTCAAAAAATATGACAATATTGTTTTAATGCCTAGTTGCATCCTGCACTAACATATGATGATGTTCAAAGAGGTTTGGAGCCTTTGTCGTCTCCGTTTATCAAGAAATTAATAACTTTATAGTGGTTATTCCATCGATTTAGGGAGTATTATGAAGTTTTACTAAATTAATTGATAAAAACAATTGAACGATGCTCATTTACCATGAAAAAGAGTTTAGCATACATTAATACAAATGTAGAATATGGTATAAATTTTAAAACAACACTAAAGATTATAGGCTTCAGTATATAAAGTATTTACCAAAAACTCAATATTTTTGTAGGGGTTAGCCCATAGATTTTGAGAAAATTTCAAAAAATATGACAATATTGTTTTAATGCCTAGTTGCATCCTGCACTAACATATGATGATGTTCAAAGAGGTTTGGAGCCTTTGTCTTCTTTTATCAAGAAAATAATATTTTATAGTGGTTATTCCATCGATTTAGGAGGTATTATGAAGTTTTACTAAATTAATTGATAAAATCTATTGAACGATGCTTATTTACCATGAAAAAGAGTTTAGCATACATTAATACAAATGTAGAATATGGTATAAATTTTAAAACAACACTAAAGATTATAGGCTTCAGTATATAAAGTATTTACCAAAAACTCAATATTTTTGTAGGGGTTAGCCCATAGATTTTGAGAAAATTTCAAAAAATATGACAATATTGTTTTAATGCCTAGTTGCATCCTGCACTAACATATGATGATGTTCAAAGAGGTTTGGAGCCTTTGTCTTCTCTGTTTATCAAAAAAAAAAAATTTATAGCGGTTATTCCATCGATTTAGGAGGTATTATGACGTTTTACTAAATTAATTGATAAAATCCATTGAACGATGCTTATTTACCATGAAAAAGAGTTTAACATACATTAATACAAATGTAGAATATGGTAGAAATTTTAAAACAACACTAAAAATTATAGGCTTCAGTGTATAAAGTATTTACCAAAAACTCAATATTTTTGTAGGGGTTGCCCATAGATTTTGAGAAAATTTCAAAAAATGTGACAATATTGTTTTAATGCCTAGTTGCATCCTGCACTAACATATGATGATGTTCAAAGAGGTTTGGAGCCTTTGTCGTCTCCGTTTATCAAGAAAATAATAACTTTATAATGGTTATTCCATCGATTTAGGGAGTATTATGATGTTTTACTAAATTATTTGATAAAAACTATTGAAAGATGCTCATTTACCATGAAAAAGAGTTTAGCATACATTAATACAAATGTAGAATATGGTAGAAATTTTAAAACAACACTAAAGATTATAGGCTTCAGTGTATAAAGTATTTACCAAAAACTCAATATTTTTGTAGGGGTTGTTAGCCCATAGATTTTGAGAAAATTTCAAAAAATATGACAATATTGTTTTAATGCCTAGTTGCATCCTGCACTAACATATGATGATGTTCAAAGAGGTTTTGAGCCTTTGTCGTCTCCGTTTATCAAGAAAATAATAACTTTATAGTGGTTATTCCATCGATTTAGGGAGTATTATGATGTTTTACTGAATTATTTGATAAAAACTATTGAAAGATCATCATTTACCATGAAAAAGAGTTTAGCATACATTAATACAAATGTAGAATATGGTAGAAATTTTAAAACAACACTGAAGATTATTGGCTTCATTATATAAAGTATTTACCAAAAACTCAATATTTTTGTAGGGGGTTCGCCCATAGATTTTGAGAAAATTTCAAAAAATATGACAATATTGTTTTAATGCCTAGTTGCATCATGCACTAACATATGATGATGTTCAAAGAGGTTTGGAGCCTTTGTCGTCTCCGTTTATCAAGAAAATAATAACTTTATATTGGTTATTCCATCGATTTATGGGGTATTATGAAGTTTTACTAAATTAATTGATAAAAACTATTGAAAGATGCTCATTTACCATGAAAAAGAGTTTAGCATACATTAATACAAATGTAGAATATGGTAGAAATTTGAAAACAACACTAAAGATTATTGGCTTCATTATATAAAGTATTTACCAAAAACTCAATATTTTTGTAGGGGGGTTAGCCCATAGATTTTGAGAAAATTTCAAAAAATATGACAATATTGTTTTAATGCCTAGTTGCATCCTGCACTAACATATGATGATGTTCAAAGAGGTTTGGAGCCTTTGTCGTCTCCGTTTATCAAGAAAGTAATAACTTTATAATGGTTATTCCATCGATTTAGGGAGTATTATGATGTTTTACTGAATTATTTGATAAAAACTATTGAAAGATGCTCATTTACCATGAAAAAGAGTTTAGCATACATTAATACAAATGTAGAATATGGTATAAATTTTAAAACAACACTAAAGATTATAGGCTTCAGTATATAAAGTATTTACCAAAAACTCAATATTTTTGTAGGGGGGGTTAGCCCATAGATTTTGAGAAAATTTCAAAAAATATGAAAATATTGTTTTAATGCCTAGTTGCATCCTGCACTAACATATGATGATGTTCAAAGCGATTTGGAGCCTTTGTCTTCTTTGTTTATCAAGAAAGTAATATTTTTATATTGGTTATTCCATCGATTTAGGAGGTATTATGAAGTTTTACTAAATTAATTGATAAAATCCATTGAACGATGGTTATTTACCATGAAAAAGAGTTTAATATACATTAATACAAATGTAGAATATGGTAGAAATTTTAAAACAACACTAAAGATTATAGGCTTCAGTGTATAAAGTATTTACCAAAAACTCAATATTTTTGTAGGGGTTAGCCCATAGATTTTGAGAAAATTTCAAAAAATATGACAATATTGTTTTAATGCCTAGTTGCATCCTGCACTAACATATGATGATTTTCAAAGAGGTTTTGAGCCTTTGTCGTCTCCGTTTATCAAGAAAATAATAACTTTATAATGGTTATTCCATCGATTTAGGGAGTATTATGATGTTTTACTGAATTATTTGATAAAAACTATTGAAAGATGCTCATTTACCGTGAAAAAGAGTTTAGCATACATTAATACAAATGTAGAATATGGTAGAAATTTTAAAACAACACTAAAGATTATTGGCTTCATTATATAAAGTATTTACCAAAAACTCAATATTTTTGTAGGGGTTAGCCCCTTGATTTTGAGAAAATTTAAAAAAACACAAGAAACTCGCGTATGTGTAATGTAATTTTCGTCAGTGTTATAAAGTAGCAAAGTAATAAGACACGAGAAGAGACAACATTATGATATAGAGAAAAATAAAGGGAGAGAATAATTGAGAAAGAGAGGTCAACATCAAATCTTCAAAACCAAATCTCACAGAGACAAACAGACACGTGTCGTTGTTTGATTGTCACAAGTAGGCATAATCTTATCTTAGAATCCACTTGTGTTGTGTCCCTCTCATTCTCCAACTCTGATTGTTTTGCCCTCTCACTCTTTCCACTAACCCAACAGGCAACAGCTTGACAAATCCATCATTGCGCAATATACAACAATATGCATATTGCAATCTAATAGTTTTTGGCTGAGCCCTTATCTTTTGATAGTGAAATCTCGACAAACTGTGTCGTGTTGGACTATAGGGTTGAATTATCTTATGCTTGTAGATTCATACATGTTTGGTTTAATCCAAGAGCTTTGAGTTACGACAGTTCTTGATAGTTTTTTTTTTAACTTGACAGTTCTTGATAGTTTTTTTTTTAACTTGACAGTTCTTGATAGTTTCTCTTGTTACTTCGTGTTTTCAGTTTCTAACACGATTATAAAAGTTTGATTGATGTTTAAGATAATTAAATTTTATTCTTAGATTGTGAATGTGTCTCCTTAATCCAAGAGCATTTAGATTGTTGATTAAACTTAAAGTACATATTATTTAGTTTAATACTTAAAATTAAAGATTAGTCGATAAGTAGACACTCATTCATCTTGCTCGACACAAGACAGGCCCGATTAATACCTAGCAAACTTGTAGACGTTATTGTGCATGTTTAGACAACATGACTGAATGGAAGAAGATTTTAGTATTTAATCATTGTGGCAACTGGCAAGTGGCAAGTAATGGACGGTTTCAAAGTTGATATAATATTATGTTCAACTTGATATTATTAATCTAAAAGACTTTGAGGATCCCTTTTCATTTTCTTGTCTTTCACTCGTTCCTTCCTAGTTGATATAAATTAGTCAACTATTCCAAATCCGTTTAATTAATGATTGATTCTAACATTAACTGACAATTAAGCATTACAATGTTGGCCAGACAATTCTCTTAATTATCTTACATTAAATTAAAATAAAACACTTTAAAATCATTATCTTTTACTTGGATTCCAGCCGAGTCTCCTCCAAAAAAGAATTAAAAATGTTATCGTTCAACTAAAGGTAAAACTCGAGAATTAACATCACTAGTTCAATCTATTTTTTTCTCTAAAATAAAATAATTCTATAATAGAGTTGGTTGTTGCTCAAATGGTACTATATTTTAGAATGAAAAATAAAGTGATGAATAAAAAATTAAAAAATTTACTCTATATGTAGAGTAAAAAATAAGTTTACACTATTATGAAATAGAAAATATAGTATCATCGAAACATTTTTGCTCTACATTTTATTTTAGAGGGAAAAGTAAAGTGGGGTTGGAGATATCCTAAAGGATACTTGAAACGTTCCATCCAAATTAATTTGATTCATTTGTGATTATATAAAATAATGTATTATCCTTGAATATTTAACAACAATGGCAACATTTTTTAAATCCTTTATTCAAAAAAAAAAAAAAAAATGGCAAAAACGACACACGCTACGCCACGCCAGTGTGCCATACCAATAAAAAATTGATACGTAAAGATTCGCACCAAGCCGGTCTGTATTTAAATCTGTAACACCCATGCTAAACCAGCTCGTACCGGCTAACATGCATGCAGTAAAGGTCATGCTTTATTCTAAAAATTAGTACTATTATTATTTTTCTCTAAAAATTATTTTAATTGTTGAAGAACAAGTATTATTGCCTTAAGCAGTTTATTTTTCTCTGAATTAACGTAATATACTTGTTTACATTTATATTTGTCAACACAAAGAGAAATAAAAATGCGTGTATATATATAATATTTGCTAAACAAATAATACGATAAATTAAAATTAAACAACGTAACTTTTTAATCAGCTCCTTTTCTTCCCTAGCCTGAATTAAGAGCAGGTTAAAAAAACTAAAACAAGAGAAAACTAAAGCAGAAAAATAATAAAATCAACAAAAAATACAATTAGCTATGTAACAATTTATCTAGTCTATTGCTAATTATAGCACTAATCAAGATACTCAATTATTCCTTCTTTTCCTCAAGTCAACCACAACAACGCTCACGTTATCAGAGCTCTGTCTCGCCAGAGCCAGCTTCGTCAATAGCAACGCCGCATCGGAGCACGCGTTGTGCGCCGCATCAGAATCTCCTCCTCCTTCCGCCACGTCAGCACCTTTAAGACACATGCGAGCCACGCCACACGCCATCTCGTTCGTCACAACGTCCCAGAGTCCATCACTCGCCAGAATCAAACACTCGTCGTCCTCCGTTCGATCCGTAACCGTCACCTCCGGATCCGGAATCACATACGGTTTCAAGTAGTTATCACCAATAGCTCTCGACATGGCGAGAACTCCTAGGACCCTAGCTCCGTCCCAGTAGATAACCCGCCCGCCCGCTTCCTGGATCCGATTCAACTCATCGGGTCGATCCGGCTGTTACATCAACAATAATAACAAACTCTTAGATATTTTATAAACAGTGATTAAAAAAAAAATAAAAGATAATTTATAAACTTTTAACTAACCTTATGATCTGAAGAGAGAGGGATGGCGAGACCGTTACGGCAAAGCACGGCGCGAGAGTCGCCGCAATTAGAGACGACGATCTTCTCCGGCGTGACGACGGACACGACGGCGGTGGATCCAACGGCGTCGCACTGAGGAGACTGCAATTCGCATCGGCATGAGCTCTTCGCGCTCCGGCTCGCATCTCGCTGGCTAACTTCTCTATCCATCTTCTGGAAGCTCTTCGCCATCGTCTCCTTCCACTCGTTATCGGAGGCCATAGCTTCAACCTCGTGCTTGACGATCTCATGCAACCGCTCTCTGCACTTCTCCGCGACGTGAGAGCAGCCGTGGCCGTCGAACACGCCGTAGAAGTGAAGATCCTCGGAGTTTTTCCGGAGAAGCGAAGGATGGAGGGATACGGCGTCTTCCATGTCTCTCCTCCTCCCGCAAACCGACGTCGTACCGATATTAGGCGCGTCGGAGAAGAAAGAGCTCTCTGCCTCCTCCGTCGCGGAGGTAGAAATCGAATTCGATTCCAGATCCGGTGACGTCGAAACCAGAGACGGTGTCTCGCGCTTCTGACGTTTACGGCGGGTTTCGAGCGGAGGAGCGACGGCGGATTTGGCGACGATCTTGATCGACGGGAGTAGATCTAACCTCCGTTTGAGAGAAGTTCGAGTAACCGAATCAACCGGTGCCGCCGGTTCACTCTCCCCAACAACACCGCAGCAAATGCCAGCCATGTGATCTCAATTCTCAACACTTACCACCACAACAACAACTTCAAATTCTTCAATAACAGATCAAAATTAAACAAGCAAGATACAATCACTGAGATGAAGAGAGAGAGATATATATATATAAGAAGATGCAATGGTTTGATTTAAAAAGAAAAGGGGAAGAACAGAGACAAGGAAAAAAAAAAAAGGTTCCGCACGTAATTTATACAATCTCTGCCGTTCATTCTTCTTTTTCGCTCTTTGCGATCTATACACGTGTGCCGTTTTCTTTTGAATACGCCGTTAACGTGGCCCAATCAGAGCGCGACACTTTTTAACGGTAACGACCGGCCTTTCTTGACACGCATGTGGTCCAACCCTTCGTTATATTTTTGTTTATTTTACTTTTAAATACAATATGTTGTTAGTTAAATACTTATAATCAGAGGTCAACAATAATGGAAGAGTGAATCTTTTTTACTGACTTATACTCTTTTTTGTCAACTTTTTCATAAAATAATTACGAACCAATAACCACTCTGAGATACATGTATCAGAGTCTTTAGTAATTAAAGAAGATTATATACTACTATGTGTTAGGAGCTTTTCCTAAGTGTTAAATGTATGTGGTATGTACTATGTAGAGATATATATTAGGCTTTAAATGTATACAGTGATTTATATACATAGGAGATTCAGAATACTCTGACTGCATATATTTCAGCACTGTCCATGCAAATTTAATTATAGTTATTTCAGAAAGAAAATTCAGAATATATTTTGAGATATTTTCTAAAAATGTTTGAGAAATCTCTTTGTCGACCAAACAAAGAATGCTTGAGATATTTTGGGTTCGTATTGACGACTGATTTATAGTATTTTTATTTGTTTACGATTTCTCCGATGCTTAGTCGATGCAAATGTTGGATATTCGACACGTAGTAATGTTCGTCTCCCACTTGTGCTCAGATTCCACTCGCAACACTGATTCACCATTCACGAAGATGTGTATACGACCACGTCTATGTATGCGCCGTCGTATAACTGCAAAGAAAATACACAATTAATTAATATCTAAGAAGAGCATACAGATGAACTATACAGCGAGTGTACAAATTGCTCAGCAAAGACCCTCAAAATACAAGTTTGGAGATAAAGATTACTTAGAGCAATAGAGCTTCCGTGACAGAAAAAAAGATTACTTAGGGTATTTCCATCCATACTCCATTTTTTCCTATGTAATGGAGTAAATGTGAATATAGAACAAAGAAATGGAATAGTATTGAAGCAATTTTACTCTATTTTCACTTTTACTCCATTTTGAAGGAAAAATAAAGTTTTACATTGGAGATACAATTTTACAGAGTAAAGAAGTTCAAAAAACTCGATGAACTGTGTTTTCAGAATTGATTTTAAAAGTATAATTTGATATAAAAAATTTCCATGCTGTCTTTTTTTCTGTCTTGGTTCTTACTTACGTGATCACAAAGTATGCATAGTAGATGAGATCAATCGATTATTTGTTGGGGAATGTTAGATATAAAGATAGAAAATCACAAGTGTAAGTTTTGTAGTAGAAGAGCATTGGTTCGCGTAAATAAAGATCTGCTGAAAAAGGTTTTGATAGTGCAGAGCAATCCTCTGGTGAAGAGGAAACTAATTAAAGTATTATTAGTCCTCCTCCTCTGAAAATCATAACTAAAAAATCCAAAACGTTATATCCATTTATATCATATCTACCTATAAATACTAAACTAAAAATTAAAAAAAAAATACAGAAACATAGTGATATCATAGACTTTTGTGTCAAAATGTGCTAAAAATATTATTTTACAAAGCGTATGTCTATTGTTGAACGTACGTGAGCACAATGCTCAGCTGAAAAATCAACCAGTTGTAATTTTCTTTCCACGTGAAAGTTTACAATATATATTCAACATATCTAGTGATGATCAGCTTCTAAATATGTTAAGTTTTTCAGTCAGGTTCTTGTTCTTGATCAGAAAGACGTCATCACACAAAACACAGAGAATCTAAAACAAGCGAAAAAAGAACGTGACACGCGCGCCACAGGCCCACAGTCGAGCCGTGGAATAGAATATGTCACTATATTACTGCCTGATATTGCTGCACCTGCAACACACTAACTCCCTCGCATCCAGCTGTGACCAAAATTGAATGATGTCTACGTATGCCCATGAGAAAGTGTGGAACACGCACCTTTTTCTGGGACCCACTCATTCTCAAGTGTCTGAAACTGACTCTTGCCTGCCCAAAGTATCTTGTTTTTCTTTTGTAGCCTAAGCGACACGTGTTTAGTCTCACGTGGATACTTTAAGATGCTTTCTCGGTGACTTCTCCATGACTCGAATTCGGCGCTCATCCACGTTTCCGTATTTGTCTTATAAGACCTCGTAATATTTATTTATTATGACTAACAGCTCTTTTGTTTTGATGCTTAAGATTATACCCTGTATTTCTAATACAATTCCAGTTCAGACACCTTAGCCGAATTATATTCTTTTTTTGGTTGGACGTATTTTCCTGTTTTATTACCTTCACAACTTTATAAAAATATTTACATCACGAGATTTAGTTATATATAAACTTTAGACTTTACTATGTCGGTAAAAGTATTTGGTCGATTAAATTTTTATCTTTAAAATTTCAATTAAATAGTTTAAAATTTGTTATAATAAACTAAAGAAATTCAGAGTCATCTATAAATGTTCTTTGGCAGTGAAAATATTAATATGTCTTCATATCACGGTTTGAATATGGATCGTTATCTGAGACATCTACGATTTAAAACTTAAAGCTTATTCCTTGTATTTAATAAAAAACTATGGAGTTTTTGAACATTCAAGTACATAATGAATAACAAATTATTCATTATGGGTACAGCTGGTAGTCTCAAATGAATATGGTAGCAATAAGTAAACATTAAAAACAAATCTTTCTCCTTTTATATACTCCATGGGAATAATGATTGTAGATATTTTGAATTTTCCCACTGATATTTTATGATGAAGCCACAAGATTGTTACACACGTCCTCTTTGGTATAAAGGAGCAGGTCTAAATTCAACAAGCTTGGGACAGCAAGAAAGCATGACAATCCCACTTATACTACAACACGTTGCATAATATAGCTGTAACGAAACAGACGTACCCGTATCGCCACGTGACTGTCAACAATGCGTGTGACCAAACCTATAACAAAGAGATCAACGGGACGACCTTAAGAGCATTTCAATGGGATATTTTGGTGCGTAGATCTTTTTTATTAAAAAAATTAATAGAATACAATATAGCTGGCCGGTTTGGTTGATTGTATATTACATACTTAATTAGGAGACTACACTATTTGCAATAATTTTTAACACGTAACCTTAATTGTCTTGGAACTTCTTTCCCATATGATGCTTCACGAGATGGAAAGACAGCACTTTCGTTTACTCAAAATATTATCTAAAAACTAGAGGCTATAGATTAGTCTAAATAATATGAGAACATTCAGATAACACTCGATTGTCCGTTCAGTTCTTATTTATTATTCCATACTTCAGTCGTTGTTGGACTTCAGGATGCGTACGTTGATGGTCTACAAATTTAATCTACAATGTATGCTTGTTAACACATGTTAAGGGACTATGAAATGCAAAGCCAAAATGCCTTAACATGAAATATTACAATTACTTAGAACAAAACTGTGCCTTTGTAGCGTTGTTATATATATTCTGATTCTTTAAAGATATACTAAATAAATAGATACAACTGTTATCTATTTAATTGCGACTAGTTTTTGACATCTGTGTACCGATAATATTTATTATACATCGCCGTGGAATCGGCATGCACCGTGACATTTTCCCAACATGCAAGCATACGATATTTTTTTCTATTTTTCAACAATTTTCTAGTATTATTTGTCTTTTCCGTATTTAGAATTCAGAACCTGCGACGGCGGGACCTACCACAATATTCACTGTAAACTCTACTATGATTAAATCATGTGATGTCAATTGTTTAAACTAATAGTGAACCAAAATCACAAAGTGATTACGGCCATTAGTTTCCATCACCTTTATTTCATATATAGATGATCGCTAGTAATCAGTTTACCTGAATGAAGTAACCGTTAACGAAAAAGATTGAAATGAACGTAAACCAAACCTAAAGTAATATAAGACTACACGAAAGTAATTCTAAACCTAAAGATACGTATGCAAAAACCATATACAGAAAATTTGTAGATATTATTTAGCTTCAAGCCGAAACTTCCTTCGTTTGCGTTCAAGTTTAGATCTGATATATAGGAGGTTGCAGGCAGCCGAAGTCAAGTTAACATGTTTACGAACCTCAACACACCATGACCCAAACTTTATCTAGCAAAGTGTAGATCTAATCTAGAAACCCATGTCATTGTTCAATATGTACGGATAAAGTGGTAAGCAACAGAGGTTAATCATAAGGTTCCATAAGCGATGTCTTGAAATAGTACGTAGACCAATTTTCTACTTCTTGAAGTTTGATCAATTAAAGCTTTAGATATTGCCGTAACACAATTCTTCCCTTGATGTTTCATATGCTCACTCGCATGCTAGATTCTCTTTTATCTATGTGAATATTCCACGAAGAAGAAAAAAACGAACTATCAAGCCTTTTTTTTGCGCAACCATTACTAGTATGCATCAAAGTCTGCCACATGATTAGAGATATGAACATGATGGTTAACTATGATTTCAGAAGAAGCCGAGTGTTCGATATGTTGTGTACATTCGTCGATGGAGAAGAAAGTAACAAACTTCAAAAGAGTGAATGAGTCGATGGTATTCGCGGGAAATCGAGTGCGTACCTATAAAGGCCCAAAATGTCCCCAAAAGGCCTGCAATCAGCTCACAGAGCATATCTACGATTTGGCAATCCAAGGTATCAACATGAGCAGGCCCGGCCTGAACATGAGCGTCTTAATTGATACCTCAAAGTCATCACTCATCAGGATTAGGATCGTTTATGCATCAAAAGCATATCTCAACTTTGTTTCAAATTATAAGTATCAAAAAGCGCAAAACAAATTGTGAGTTGAGTTATATTGTAGCTTATCACTATATACGTTCGACAACAAATGCTTTCATTTTATTTCTAATTCATCTTATTTCCCTTAACTAATACTTTCTCATTTGTTTCTATTCCATTTTGTATAATTTTAAGTTATTTAACACACTATTTGATTAAAAAAAAGAATAAGTTATTTAACACATTCACTATGTTTATAAAACTGAGAACCAGTTACCGCCTTGGATGATACTCAATCTGTTACCATGTATTCGAAAGTTCTCTTATCTTTGAGACTGAGGTTGTCTCCGACATTTGTGTGTTTCAATCACGTGTCAACCTCTTTTTCTATTTATGTATGTTTATCCCACAGTTGTCACTCAAAAACGGGAAAACCAAAAAAGGTAAAAAACAAAAATAACTACTAAAAATAAAAAAAAGTTCCAGCCACCGTCGGGGTAATCCCGTAAAATTTCTAACAAAACTCCATTCCCACGGCGTAGGCAAGTGGGTAACTCTGTAAATTAAAATGATCTCCGGTGATGAATAAGATCCACTCCCTCACACCGGAGTAGATTTCACGTTGTTCTCTTCTCACATCCACAAAAAAAAAACATGAAGCTGAATCGCGGTTGCAGCGGAGAGCACGGCCACCACCACCACCACGAGGCCCTGAAGTTTTCAAATTTCTTTTTCATGCCGGAGCGGCCACGTGACTACCTCGTGCTTTTCACTCGCGTCTCCGTCCTCACGTGCCTCATCTTCTCCGTCTCTCTCGTTCTCCGCATCACTTTTCTATCCTCCTCCTCCGCATCGGACTATTCCTCCTCTTACGGTCTCCGTTTCTCCGCCGTTCCTCAGAAAGCCTTAGCTCTCCCTCCGACAAGATCCTTAGGTCCGATTAATATCTCCCACGTTCAGTTCTGTATAGCCGGAGCAGCTGAGACCTGGCTCGATCGTAGCCGGTACACCTCCTTGTGGTGGCGCAATACCACACGTGGATTCGTCTGGCTCGATAAACCGGTGAAGCTTCCGAAAAATAACTCCGATAACCGGTTCTCAATCCCGGTTCGAGTTTCAGATTCAGGCTGGACCCGGTTTAGATTTTCCAGCTCGAGAGCCGCGGTTCGGATCGCTAGGACTATATGGGATAGTTACCAACTAAAGCTACCGGATGTACGGTGGTTCGTCATGGGAGATGACGACACAATCTTCTTTACAGATAATCTCGTGAAGGTTCTCTCGAAGTACGACCACGAGCAGATGTGGTACATTGGTGGAAACTCGGAGAGCGTCGAGCAGGACGTGATGCACGCGTACGATATGGCGTTCGGCGGCGGCGGTTTCGCGATTAGCCGTCCACTCGCGGCGCGTTTGGCAGGCGCGATGGACGGTTGTCTCCAACGGTATTTTTACTTCTACGGTTCGGATCAGAGAATCGCGGCTTGCGTTAGCGAGATCGGCGTTCCGTTCACCGAAGAACGCGGGTTTCACCAAGTGAGTTCTGTTAGGGCACGTGTTAGCTTTTCGAATGGTTGTTCGGACATGTGTCAGAACTTTTTTTTATCTCGTTTGTTGGATCCTGACACATTCAATAGGTTTAGATTCCGACAAAAGCTTTTTAAGTCGAGTCTTAATACGTGGACTTTCTTAATTAAAGGGATCAAACGTATTAATCACTTAGGTTAGTGCTTTAAAAAGCATGCACTATCATCTGTTTGTTATGTTTAAGATGTTTTCAAACCGATCAAGAACTATAAAAATTTATTTTATTTATCTTGTTTTACATAAAAACAACATTAACTATATCTAGTTCTATCAATAAAAATCATTTTGTATACTACAAAAGGTAATAAACACCAGACAATATTGAATTTATGCTGAGAAACGTGAAAACATCATTTAATCTAAAACAAACAAAAAAATATTCCTAAAACATCACTTTAGAATAATATAGATTATTTACATTTTATGTACGGATGGCGTGGACTAACAACATTCGTTGTTTTTTTTTATTGTAGCTTGACATAAGAGGAGATCCATTTGGGTTTCTAGCAGCACATCCATTGACTCCCCTTGTATCATTGCATCACCTCGGTTTCTTAGACTCAATATTCCCTAACAAAAATCCTATCGAGTCGCTACGAACCCTAACGAAACCTTACAACTTAGACCCGCATCGAATACTCCAGCAGGTTAACTGCCATGACCGCAAGCGTCAGTGGTCCATATCCATTTCTTGGGGATACTCCATTCAGATATACTCTTACTTCTTGAGCGCTAAGGAGCTGGAGAAGCCGTTGCAAACCTTCAAAACCTGGCGGTCTTTGAGAAATGGACCTTTCACGTTTAACACAAGGCCCTTGAAACCTGACCCGTGTCAGCGTCCCGTCACTTATTTCATGGATGGAGCAGAGGATGTGCGGGATAGTGGGACTAAGACTTGGTATAGTGTAGGGGATAAGAATTATGGTTATTGCGGAAAGAGAGAGCATTCTCGGGTAACTAGGGTGAAGAGGATACTGGTGACTTCAATGAAGATGGCTCCTGAGTATTGGAACAAGGTTAGTGCTTTTTGGTCCAATATTGAAACTTGTAACATTGTAAATTAGGTTTTGAAGCTTTAATTTACATTTTTATGCTTTTTTGTTGACAGGCACCACGGAGACAGTGTTGCGAGGTGATGGACGGAGGGGGAAGAAGAAAAGAGAAAGAAATGTCGATAAGGATTAGAAAGTGCAGATCTTCGGAGACGATATAAAAAAACATTTTAATTTAATTACAGAGATATATTTGCACATACAGACTTTAGATTCGACCATAGATTGGTGACTAATTTCCTAGAACAAAGAGTATGAATCATCCATCACTAAACATTTATGTTGTGTAACTTAGTTAAAATTGGCATAAAACAGAAATTCATATATGTATCTATTTTTATTCAGTAAATTAAGTTTGGTTTCTTTTTTCAGTAAATGTTTTTAGTAATTAAACCCCTCAACTAAAGATGAATCGTAAAATAAACCCTCAACTAAAAATCCTGTGAAATAAACCCTCAACTTCAATTCCGTTAACATATGTTATCTTCCGTCTAAAAAACCATGATGGAGGGTGACATACATTAACGGTTTGTAAGTTGAGGGTTTATAATGTTGAAAACTTAGTTGAAGGGTTTTTTTTACGATTGAAAAATAGTTGAAGGGTTTTTTCACTAAAAGTCATTAAAATTTTAAAATCTTTATTATTATTTATATATTGTTTTAGATTGATTTATAAGCCTTTAAAGCTAATTTATAAATTTTAGTACATTACTTTATAACAGTTTATAAAACTTCATAAACATTTTAATAATTTTACATATGATTAATACGGTTTCACAATTATTTTATAAGTTTTTACAGATTCTGCTACTTTTTAGGATAAAATAATCTAACATTATTCGTGATACTACTGAAACATATATTGCAATACAATAATAATAAATCAAATATATTTCTATTGATCAAGAAAACAAACAAAAATATAATGTATTGGAATAAAAATAATCATGCATTATTTTTTGGGATATGGAGAAAGTATGAGCGAGATGACGGAAATCATGAAAATAAGAAAAAGTGTGTCCTAACTCTAAATAGAAAGATTGACTTCGTGGGTGAATTATCCTCCACAATTTTTAAGACTTAATATAACTTAGAAAAAATAAATTATTTGATAGTTGACAATGACAATATAAACACACAAATTTTCTTATACCACTATTGCCAAATATCAAATAATTTAATATTTTGAAGTTATATTAAGCTGTAAGTAGTGTTTAAAATTATTAATTTAGGATGTATAAATTAATTTTATAATAAAGTTATGTATTAAAATTTATAAATTAATTTTAAAAGCTTATAAATCAAACTAAAACAATATATAAATGATAATAAAGATTTTAAAAAAAATTAATGATTTTTAGTGAAAAAACTCCTCAACTATTTTTGAATCTTAAAAAAAATTATGAACTAAGTTTTTAACATTATAAACCCTCAACTTATAAACTGTTAACGTATGTCATCCTCCGTCACGGTTTTTTAGACAGAGGGTAACATATGTTAACGGAATTAAAGTTGAGGGTTTATTTCAAAGGATTTTTAGTTGAGAGTTTTATTTACGATTCATCTTTAGTTCAGAGGTTTAATTACTAAAAACCCTTTTAGTAATTGGTGTTTACTTATCGACGATGCCAATTCAACTTGGGTTTTTTTACATAGATTTCATGACAACCAAATTTCTTCCATACCATTTGATTCCATCCAAACCTCAGCTAACATAATTAAAGAGACGGATAAGAAACTGCAAAGGAAAAATGTTTTGTAAACACTCAAGTTTGTGTCTAAATTTTTAATTAATATAGACTTGAAAGCGTTGTGTTGTTGTGTTACATAACAACTATAAGTCGTATGATCATATCTGTATGAAAAATACTATTATGACACATACGTTCTGTTAGAATTCCAAGCTTTCTTTTCATCTTTAACATTATCGGTCAGGTAGGCAACCAAACAACCAGTTTAATTATTATTGAATTGAGATAAGGTTTCACTCTGGCAAATGATTTCACAGAACAACATATACGATAAATTAACCAAACTAAATAAACTGAACCTAATAAACTAATTCGGTTGGACTGGTAAGTTTCTCTTCGGTCGAATTAAACAAAACAAAATCAAATCCAAACAGTAAAGAAACATATATCAATAATATCTCTACCAAAAATCTGTACCACTAATTTACATTTACATGATACTTGTCCACGTTTCAGATTCTAAATATAGCCACATTAATACATTACACTTAAAGCTAGAATTATTTTTCTCATGGACTATATGCTGTGATTATATAATAAGGTCAGTAACCTAGCTAAATCCGTATATTTAGCTGTAGCCATTGCCTAATTTCGGTGCATTCTGCCAACAATTTGGACCAAATTGGTTAGTTTAAAAAACAGTTTGGACCAAATTAATTGGTTAGTTTAAAACCATTAATTTTGTTCTATACACGTAATGCACTATTTCATCAGAAAACATGTGACGTGTATAATCGTATTTTTTTGACATCTCTCTATGACTATATATAATATTGACTTGTCTAAACATTTTGTAATATATAGAAACATGCACAATTCCGGTAGGTGCAATATTGATAAACTGCCATTGCAATAGAGACGAATCAATCCAAACCTTATAACATAAAACGTTATATTTCACTTTCTTCCATTCTCATCAGTCGACACAAAATTAATATTCGATCACATAACCAAAAGAAGAGAAGAAAAAAAAATGGTGATGGAGGAAGCTAGAGCGACTCCGGATTCTGTCGTGTCAGAATTTGAAGGGACAATACTGCGGAACGAAGATCCATTCTCTTACTTCATGCTCGTTGCCTTTGAAGCATCTGGTCTAATTCGTTTCGCCGCCTTGCTGTTTCTTTGGTCCGTAATCACACTCCTTGACGTTTTCAGCTACAAGAACGCCGCTCTCAAGCTCATGACTTTTGTAGCCACCGTTGGTTTACGCGAACCGGAGATTCAATCGGTGGCTAGAGCCGTCCTGCCTAAGTTCTACATGGATGACGTAAGCATAGACACTTGGAAAGTTTACAGCTCGTGCAAGAAGAAGGTCGTGGTTACGAGAATGCCTCGAGTTATGGTGGAGATGTTTGCAAAGGAGCATCTTAAAGCTGACGAAGTCATCGGTTCAGAGCTGATAGTGAACCGGTTCGGTTTTGTCACCGGCCTGACACGTGAATCCGATATCGATCAATCTGTTTTGAGCCGTGTTGCTGATTTGTTTGTTGATAGAAAGCCTCAGATAGGTCTTGCAAGACCTGGCAAGACAATTTCTACAACTTTCTTATCGTTATGTGAGGTAAACATTGCTTGAACAGAATCATATAAAATATAATAATTTAATTGTTACACTTGTGAAAAAATAATTTCAACTGGCAAAACTTTTTATTTAATATCTAATTTAACATGCGCAAATTTTTGTACGTTTTACAACATATAATTTTTATATATTATGATTAAAATTAATATTAAATATTCATATATAGGAGCATATTCATGCACCAGTTCCGGAGAACTACAACCACCGCAACAAACACCTTGAGCTACGGCCACTTCCGGTAATCTTCCACGACGGACGCCTTGTCAAGCGGCCAACTCCACCCACGTCTCTCCTCATCCTCACATGGATCCCATTAGGAATCATTCTTGCCGCCATCCGGATCTTTCTTGGATCCGTCCTCCCATTTTGGACAACACCGTACGTCTCCAAGATACTCGGCGGCCAGGTCATCGTCAAAGGCAAGCCTCCTCAGCCACCGGCGGCCGGAAACTCCGGTGTTCTCTTCGTGTGCACTCATAGAACCCTAATGGACCCGGTGGTACTATCATACGTGCTAGAACGCAGCATCCCGGCCGTTACTTACTCAATCTCACGCTTAACCGAGATCTTATCTCCCATACCAACCGTTAGATTGACAAGAGTCCGAGATGTAGACGCAGCAAAGATCAAACAACAACTGTCTAAAGGCGATCTTGTTGTTTGTCCTGAGGGTGTAAAGTATACTGCTCTGTTATCTGAAACTAAAACCTCTGCATCTTATTCATAGAAAACTCATGGCTTTATATAGCCTTACAAACTCTAATAGATAACTCCGAAAACTTAGGTCATAAACTAAGATAAGAACTAACAATACTTGAGCCGCAAGACTCGACAAGATAAACACCAAAACAAAACGATAACGACCAACTCCAATCTCTATCACCTCCTTGATTCTCGTACTCCCATTTGCTCCAACAAACCCTCCCTAAACTAAGCTTGGTTCACAAGGCTTAGCTTACTTGCTGCAGAGCAAATTCCAAGCTTGTCTCTTAAGTCCTCAAACACTTCTCGTCGCAATGGTTTTGTAAAGATGTCTGCTACTTGTTCCTGTGAATCGCAATGCTCCAAACGTATCTCTCCATTGTTAACCAGTTCTCGCAGGAAGTGAAAACGTACTCCAATGTGTTTACACCTTCCATGGAACACCGGGTTCTTAGATAATTTAATTGTTGAAGTGTTGTCACACCAAATGATGGTTCCTTCTTTCACACGATGTCCTAACTCCTTCAAGACCCTCTTGAACCAAACTGCTTGACACGCACAGACTGATGCAGCAACATATTCAGCTTCTGTAGTTGAGAGTGTCACAATTGGCTGTTTCTTAGAAAGCCAAGCAACTGCTGCATCGTCCATAAGAAAGACATATCCTGAAGTGCTCTTTCGACTCTCAACATCACCTGCAAAGTCACTATCAGTGTATATCTGCAACTCTCCTCTTCCTCCTCTCTTGTACCAGATTCCGTAGTCTAGAGTCCCTCTTAAGTACCTTAATACTCTCTTCGCAGCTTGAACATGAAGTTGTGTGGGTTTTGACATGAAACGACTTAGAAGGCTCACTGAGAATTGCAGGTCAGGTCTGGTATTGGTGATATACATAAGGCTTCCAATGATCTGTTTGTAGAACGTCTCATCAACTCGCTCTCCTCCATCATCAATATCGATCTTACTCCCTGGAACCATTGGATTTCTCACTGAATTGCAATTCTCCAACTCAAACCGTCTCAGTATCTCAAGCGCATACTTTGATTGACAAATGTGAATCCCACTTGATGTTTGCAGAACTTCGAAACCCAAAAAATATCTCATCTTCCCTAGCTCGGTCATATCAAATTCTCTTTTCATTGATTTCTTGAACTCATCCATCATCTTAAGGCTGCTCCCTGTGTAGATAAGATCATCGACATAGACACTCACAATAATGTATTGTCATCCTCTGTCTTTAGAAACAGAGTTTCTTCATTTTGTGACTTTGTAAATCCATCCTTGACAAAGTACTCTTCAATACGACTAAACCAAGCCCTTGGCGCTTGTTTTAAGCCATACAGTGCCTTGTGAAGCCTGTATACCTTGTTCTCCTGTCCCACAACTTCGTACCCTTTTGGCTGCTGCACATATACTTCTTCTGAGAGAACTCCATGAAGAAACGCAGACTTTACGTCTAACTGATGCACCTCCCAAGATCTGTGTGCAGCTGTTGCAATAATAGTTCTGATGGTATCCATTCTGGCAACTGGTGCATATACCTCCATGTAGTCTATGCCATGTTCTTGTGAATATCCTTTAGCCACCAAACGTGCCTTGTACTTGCTCACTTCTCCATTCTCATTAAGTTTGGTTTTATATAACCACTTAACACCGATACACTTAGCTTCGTTTGGTAGGTTCACCAGTTCCCAAGTTCGATTTCTCACAATTGAGTTCATCTCTACATCCATGGCTTCTCTCCACTTCTGACTTTTCTCTGCTTCTTCAAACGTAGATGGATCTGTCAAGTTAAACTCTACCATGTTAGCCATGTGAGTTTCATCATCATCGTCCATGTCTGCAACTTCAGTGACATAATCATTCAAGTAACGTGGACGTCTTGTATTTCGTCCCTCCCTAGTTTGTACAACTGGATCGTTGTGAGGCTCTGCTGCTACTTCTACAGGTGGTTCTGGTTCGATAGTTGGTTATGTTGCAGCCACTGGAGTCTCATTGTCGCTACCTTCTTCTTCACTTTCTTCCCAACTTTCATCATTATCATTCCAAGTGAGGACAGACTCTGCTTGATGATCCTTCTCTTCTTCCCAGTTTCATCCCTTGTTCTCCTGAAATACCACATCCCTGCTCACCATCATCTTCTTCGATACTGGATTGTATAGTCTATACGCTTTTGACTCTTCAGATAGACCAACTAGCACACATTCTACGCTCTTTCCATCTAGCTTGCTTCTTTTTACATCTGGCACATGAACATGACCAATGCTTCCCCACACACGGAAATGTTCTACACTGGGTTTGACTCCATTCCAAGCTTCTTGAGGCGTAATGTTCTTTACAGCACTTGTTGGGCACCGGTTTAGAACATAGAATGTCCAATTTGCAGCTTCTAACCAGAGATACTTCGGTGCTTTCTTTGCTGAGAGTAATGCTCTAACCATGTTCATTACGGTTCGATTCTTTCTCTCTGCAATGCCATTCTGCTGTGGCGTGTAGGCTGTAGTTAGTTGCCTTCTGATCCCTTCCTCTTTACAGAAGTCAGAGAACTCTCGTGATGTATACTCTCCTCCTCTATCTGTTCGCAGACACTTGATATGCTTATCAGTTTCGATTTCCACTTTCCTTTTAAACATCTTAAACTGTGCGAATGCTTCTGACTTTTCACTCAAAAAATATGCCCACGCCTTTCGACTGTAGTCATCGATGAAACAAAGAATATATCTCTTCCCACTAGGAGATGTGGGACTTATGGGTCCACAGATATCAGAATGGATCAGTTCCAGCGTTTCTTTAGCTCTCCATATACTCTTCTTAGGAATAGCGTTCCTTGGTTGCTTCCCTACTAAGCAGTCAGAGCACGTGAAGCTCTGTTCATCAAATGCAGGAAGCCCTCGTACCATGTTCCTACTCTGCAGCATCTTCATTCCACGATGGCTAAGATGCCCGTAGCGTTCATGCCATAACTTTGGCACATCCTCTGCCACTGTCTGAAAACAATGCTGCTTTGATCTCTCTGCATCACTGGTTTGATCTATCAGCATGAACAGCCGGTTTGCACTCATCTTGCTTTCAACCAGTAGTCCTCTATCATCATGGTATATCTTGCATATGCCCTTCTGAAAGATTACAGAGATGTTCTTCTCTTGAAGCTGTCCCAAACTCAGTAGATTGTTCTTGAGTTCCGGAATGTGAAAGACATTACTAATAGTGAAGTTTGTGTTTCTTAGTACTATCTTCACATTTCCTTTTCCAACAACCTCCATCTTCTTGTTGTTTCCGAGTTTAACAGAGTGCCTAAACTTCTCATCCATTGTTGAGAATAGTTCTCTGCTCCCACTCATATGATTAGAACATCCTGAGTCAATAAACCATGCTGTCTTCTTTGTGGATTCTCGTGCTTCTGATTGGGCCATCAATATCAGATCAGACGTGACTTCGTCCTCTTCTTCTTCAACATAAGCCATTAGCAACATGTCTTCACTGTCCTCAGCATAGTTTGCTTCTTCTTCCCACTTTGGACACTCGTATTGGAAGTGTCCAAGCTTATGACACTTGTAATATTCAACGGTGCTTCTATTTGTGAAGCCTCTACCGCGTCCTCTTCCCCTACCTCTTCCATTAAAGCCTCTTCCTCTGCTTCCTGTTCCTCTTCCTTGAGACACAATCAACAATTTATCATCTTCTTTCTTTGGTTTTCTAAACTTCTGTTCATGTACTACCAGCGAACTCTGCAGTTCCTCTAGTGTGATATTTTCGATCTCCTTAGACTCTTCTATGGAAACTACCACATACATAAACTTCTCACTTAAGGTCCTGAGTATTTTCTCCACCACCTTCAAATCTGGCATCTCCTCTCCATTACTTCTCATCTGGTTTGTGATGGCCAGAACTCTTGTGAAATACTCTTCCACCTTCTCAGAATCTTTCATCTCAAGTAACTCAAAATCTCTCCTGAGCTTTTGAAGCAACGACCTCTTCACACGATCGTTTCCACCGAACTTCTTTTTCATTGAATCCCAGATGATCTTGGATGTTCTCCTGTCCAAGATCTGTTCAAATGTTACCCTATCAATGGATTGATACAGGTAGTGCTTCACCTTGTGGTCACTGGTCTTGGCGTTGTCAAGCACCTCTCTCTGCTCGGTTGTCAAGACTGTTGTGTCCGTCGGTTCCTCATAACTGGTTTCAATTACACTCCATAACCCCTTGGCTCGGAAGAAGTTCTCCATCACCTCGCTCCAGTGATCCCAATGGCCATCGAATTGTGGCAGTTTCATCTTATCATCTCCCATCTCTTAGGTTTTTTCAACGGAGCTCTGATACCACTTTGTAAAGTATACTGCTCTGTTATCTGAAACTAAAACCTCTGCATCTTATTCATAGAAAACTCATGGCTTTATATAGCCTTACAAACTCTAATAGATAACTCCGAAAACTTAGGTCATAAACTAAGATAAGAACTAACAATACTTGAGCCGCAAGACTCGACAAGATAAACACCAAAACAAAACGATAACGACCAACTCCAATCTCTATCACCTCCTTGATTCTCGTACTCCCATTTGCTCCAACAGAGGGAACCACTTGCCGTGAACCGTTTTTGCTAAGATTTAGCGGACTTTTCGCTGAGTTAACGGATAGGATTGTTCCGGTTGCTATGAACTATAGAGTTGGATTCTTCCACGCGACCACAGCGAGAGGCTGGAAAGGTTTAGACCCGATTTTCTTCTTTATGAATCCAAGACCGGTTTACGAGGTTACGTTCTTGAACCAGCTTCCGGTTGAGGCTACGTGTTCGTCAGGGAAGAGGCCGCATGACGTGGCGAATTATGTTCAGAGAATCTTGGCGGCTACGTTAGGGTTCGAGTGTACTAACTTCACGAGGAGAGATAAGTATAGGGTTCTTGCTGGAAACGATGGAACGGTATCGTATTTATCGTTTCTTGATCAGTTGAAGAAGGTGGTGAGCACTTTCGAGCCTTTTCTCCATTAAAATCAAATTAGTAAATTTCTATTCCGGTTTTTAATTGCTTCCTCTTGATTTATTTTGATTGCGATTAAAGTCTGGATTGAATTTTGTTTTCATAGATGTTTGTATTATTGTTTATAAATCTTGCTCTTTTTCAGATGTAAACTAACTCTCCCATAACTAATGTTGAAGAAATATTTGGGGATGAATAGTTTTGTTACTCAATATTGTGAATTCTTGATTTTTTCTAAATATTAATTTGTTGATAGAATTATTCTGTATCAATTAGTTGTTCTCTTGAAATTTACAATCTTCTTGTAAGATAGTACATATTTGTACAAAGTTTCTATATATGGTAAGAAAATGTTGGATTAGTTGACCAGAAGACTTTGGCTGCCAATTTTCCGTTACTGTTGGCCTACCGCCAACTCCGTGGATTCGTTCAGTATCAACCTGTTTTTCGTTCATTTAAGATGAAATCAAATGTTAGGTTAAAAGATAAATGATGCTTAAGGATAATCACGTGACGAGTCTCGAGGCTATCGTCACTTAATATGAAATCATTATCTTATATCACAAGCGATACATTTGACCATATGGTTCAGACTATTCCAAGAGTGCATCATTCATTTTTTCTATGAATGTAAATATCATATAAATGAAATATGATTTACAGATGAGAAAGCAAATCTAGAAGCTGTACCACCTTGGCAAAATAAAAATAAGAAACAGGGAGGGACAAAGTCTCAAAGATTTGACCAGACAAACGTTACAAGTTTTCATCTCAACCAAAGAGACATCAAGTTACAGAAGTGCTTCCTTTGTCTCCTTGTTGTAATGGTGTTTCATATCTCCTTGTCAATCAGTCCGTAATGTTAAAGGTTACATATAAAGTTTTTTAGAAAGATATTGCGAAGTTGATTTTTGTAATACTATTAAACTTTTGAAAGAAGTGGTCGCTCCCAATCTTTGTAGTTTGTTAAGGACTAAAAGATGTTTTTTTTTTTGCAACGAGCCAGGAGATAGATAAAGACATGATGCCTCCGTGTGCGAGATTTGGTCTAACTTGTATGTTTCCTAATTCAAAAATGGAGATGCTCAGTTTAGCACTTTCCCTGTACTAGAAAGGTCGAGAATGGATTAATCTTCCAATATACCCGCAAACACCTTTAAGAATTAATCAAAAAGTATAAATTCAGAAAATAGAGAATAGGAAGAAAAACTGAGATAAATAAAATATTGTATAACGAAAATGGATCCTATACTGTACATCTAAAAATAAAACTATACTAGGTTAAGACCCGCGCCTTGCGCGGGATGAACATTATATATATATATATTTTATATATTATATGTTTCTAACATATTATGAAATAATAAATATATATTTAATAATTAAAAAGTCACTAACTATTACTTATATAATTAAATTGGTGCGAAGATATAAATAAAAGTTTATTAATCTAAAAAATATTTTTTTCTATTTGATATGGTATATAATTAAATTTAAGTGATAGTAACATATATATATAGTATATTTTAATATTAATATTTATTAAATGATACTTTCTACTCATATGTTTTTTGTATTTGTTATAGCAAAAAAATAAATTACTAATAACAAAATTTTCACTATAGGATTAATAGTTTAAGTAATTTATAATATTTTTTCAAATTTTTCATCAAAAAAATTTGTCCAAAGTAAATATCAAAATTAAGATATTTATGCATTTTTATATGGCATATAATTTAATTTAAAATGATATATATATATATATATATATATATATATCTTTATTTTTAATACTTATTAAATGAGACTTTCGACTTATATGATTTTTTAATCATTTGTATCATGTCCTAACAAAAAAAATAAATCATGGATCACAAAATTTGAATGTGAGACTTTTAACAGTTTTGGTAGTTTATACTCGTTTTTAAAAATTGAAAATATAACATATAAAGAAAAAATTTCATTTTTATTATATGGTTAATATGGTTGTTTAATTTATTTTAATAGTTTAAAATTATACAAATATGATATAAGATACCCTCATTTCTATTAAATCTTTATTATTCAAAATCATTAATTGTCATATATACTTTAGCCACTTTAGGAAATTCCGTAATTTTATTTAAGGAAATAGTAAATCACATTAATAATGTATTTATGGTTAGTTTAATAAAAAACTTATTATATATTTAGATGGACCAAACTATTTCTCTAAGGATTCTAAGAATCATTCTAGTGATGACAAGTGGCTACAAAATAATGTTGTAATGCTTCTCAAATAATATATAGGGGATGTGAAATCAGAAAATTAATGATTTTCGGAAACTAGGATTAGTCGAGAGGATCAAACTTTTCTCACGAAATAGAAATATCAAATGAACATACCATAAATCCTCAGACCTTTAACAAGAAAACACATCTTCTTGTGACCCGGCTCATCTGAGAGATTAATAGTAGAATTTGAACTACAAAATATTTCATACTAGAGATTCATACCTGTTTAGATGTGTAACTAAGCCACTGATTGCAGCTGCATTATTATCAAGATTCTCATATATATGTACCAGAAAATCATTATATATGGATTCATTTACAGGATACGCATAGACTTGATATGGTGATTTGTGAATCATGATGATGCTCCAACAGCTAACAGTAACTGGACATGAATTAAGGAGGTTTAGTTTTAAGTTTACCAAAATAAAAGATCATAAGGAAGAAAAACTGAGGGACAGAAAAAATGGATTAATATACATCTAGAGAAAAACATATGCGAATCAGAATATTAAGGATTTTCGGATTTGAGAGAATATCAAGAAATCTCTCAAGAAGACAATAACTCAAGAAGAAAAAAAAACATACCATAAATCCTCGAACTTTATTTAAGAAAACACCTCTTCTTGTGAACCGGCCGATCTAAGTGATCGATCCATACTAGAATTTGAACTATATACATAATATGTTATGTAATCGAAACATACCTGTTTAGATGTGTAAGCCACTGATTGCAGCTGCAGCATCATCAAGATTCTCATACATACACCAAGCATCATTATGTATGTGGATTCAATTACACGAATATGCTTAGACTTGATGATTTGTGAATCTTGATGATGCTCCAACAGCGAACAGTTGCTGGTTGATGATAAAATGTAATGATTTGGATTTCTGTCTTCGGTATTTTTCATGAGTCAATACAGCAACATGTAACCCTAATCTCTATCCTTAATCTGGAGTCTAGAGAGAGAAGAGAGGGAGAGAGACCTGTATAAAGCGATAAAGGAGATGCTATTTGGTGTTTCCTCCAATGATGTGCATAGATAATATATAAAATTGATCATGTAATTAATCAAGTAGGCATATATATATAGCCAATATTATCCAGCTAGCACACATAAAACTTGTTAATTATCGATATATATAAATGGGCAATTCTCTCAAATGTTTTCTATTTTTTAATATTTGAAATTTTATCCCAAAAACTCTACCCATTAACTCTAAATCCTAAGTGTAGATTAATTAACCATAGAATAAATATGTATTTTTACTCTTTAATAAAACTTATTTTTGTCATTTTCTTCATTGATAACTATTTTTGTGAAAATAAATTAAAAATGTTATCATAGAAAATTTCTATATATATATCGATAATTAACAAGTTTCATGTGTGGTGCTAGCTGGATAATATTGGATGAGTCTTGAATACACAAGGATCTGTTATTGCAGATAGATTTAATCTGGCTGCTATTTTTTCTTTTTTTTTTATGTAACACAAGCTGGCTGCTATTCTAATTTAGCTATTTTACATCGCTTATCACATATAAGATAATACTTTGCTGTCTTCACCACTAAGACTCTTTAATAATACTCATCGAATAAATTATCAAGTTATATATATATAATCAAATCAATTGAAAGAAAACAAAAAATGAAAAGAGGCAGAGAGACAAGCGTGAGACACGGGGGAGTGGAACTGATAATCTTACGTTCCTCGTACGTTTACAAATTACACTGCTTTCCATGATTCTATAGTATTGCCTCCATCCCTTTTATTATATACTTTTTCGCACATACTAGATAATTAAAATTCAAAACCTATTATTTCTAACCTAATTGAAAAAGCAGCACTTAGCAGCATAATCCTTTCTTCTTTTTTTTTGCACTTAGCAGAATAATCAAACAAAGGTTTTTGAAAAAAGGTTTGGTGATTGCAGCCAGTACACAAGAGCAAACTAACCGGATCGAGAACGCACGAATTGCGTATGAGTCTGTCTATACGCTGCAACCATTTTAAGCAAAAAACATGCATAGAAACAAAATTAAATTAAAATGTCATGTAAATAAAACATTTCTCCGTATACGTCGATGAGTGGAAATATCTTAAGCAGTATTGGAATATCTTGAAGTATTACGTACCGCTTGTTAGTAAAATCAGTTTGGTGCAAATGGACCAGGATAAATGATCTAAAGAGATACGCGAAAACTCCAGCTCTGCCTGTGGGTTTGGTGCAATGGACCATATAACCTTAAACATTTTTATCATATTTCTTGTTGTAAACGGACTAGATGTATTCCTAACCAAATGTTCTATTAGAGCCGGACCAAATGCTCAACTAAATCTAGATATACAACTTTTCGTTTAATATGCTATTACTCGATTTGGGTTTTAAACCCTCACATAATTGTTCTTGAGTCAGATACTTCCTAAAAGGTCTCATACCAAGTGAAACTGGACCATATATATATTAAACTTTCTTTGGTCTAATATCTGATGTTGGTCTTGTATTGTTTGTTTACTCTAACAACTCTCCCCTCAAAAAACTTTATACTAAATAGAGTTGAATTAGATATATATTAGTCTTTTTGATGTAATAATAGATGTGAGATTTAAATTGCTTATTTACTCGAACATTTCTCCTCATCTTTTTTTTTGTTGTTGTCAAGCTTCCGTCAGAACTGTAGCTAAAAACATACATGAGTTGAATCATCCGAGTATTTCTTTTAGATTCGCCTATAAATAGCATTTAAATGGTTTGAAATTAGATCCGCAATTATCTTCTTTTTGTATAAAACATCATTCTTCTGTGAGTTACGTAAATTTAGTGAAAAAGCTGAAGTAACAACAGGCTATATAAGTAGAAAATGCATGAAAAAGGTTAGAGCCGTCGGTCGCATAATTGATCGCCATTTGGCTTCCTGACAGTAATTAATGTCGATTAGTCAGTCTGATTAGAGAGTCATACACTATCTATTTGTTGTCAGATAGAATCATTGGATGACATTCATTTGAGTGCGGACCATCGTAATCTCAACGTCAGTAAACTCAAAATCACATCATTAAATGGAGTACACATTGGAATTTTTTGTTTGGTGTATTCCTTTTTTCTCAAGACGTATAGTAGACGATTGTACCAAAAAACAGTATAAATTGCAATTTATCACACACTTCTTAAATATTACTATTATGATTATGATCTGTAATAGATTTTTTCAAAAAAAAAATTATTCCACAAAGATAAAATTTATATATTTTTGAAATACTTTGTATACATTTACAAATATTTGAATTAACTAAATATTTTTAATTGCTAAATATAGTAAAAATAAATAAGAAATTTAATTCTAAATATTTATTATATTTTTAATATACGTGAATACTATATAATTTTTTTTATATTTGGAAAGGAAAGGAGTATTTTGTTAACAAACTTAATTACAACACAATATTGGCATTATCTATAAGTTTTCAGTCTTATTTGTATATACTCTTTTTTCCAAAAAAAAAAAACTATTCTTGATCTTTTAAATATAGAATAATTTCATACTATAAAATTAGAAATTCCTCTATAATTTATCCAGGAAAGAAAAAAAAGTAAATTAAAAAAAAAAGAATTATTCTTGCAGTAATGAAAAAAAAAAGAGTGTTTTAATTAAATATTTTTACTTTAGTTTGCTTCTGTTCCCACTTGATCTGGTAAGAGCATCTCTCTCTCTCTCTCTCTCTCTCTCGGAGCTAAGCTATGAATGATGAATGATTGCTTTTGGTACTCTGATCTCTTTCCATCTTCAACCTCTGAGATTGATTGATTGATTCCCCCATCGCTCTACCTTTTCCCGCGTAATCTCTCTCTCTATCTCCCTCTTTACTTGCTTTGTTCTTCCATTTACGCTTCGTCTCTTGTGATAACGCAGATCTATATCTAGGTTCGTGTATATATATACCTTTCGAATCGTATTTTGTGGATAATAGAATTTGATTTTTGGGAATTGGAGTTTTATACATGAGTTCGTTTCAAGTGTTTAGAGCTTCTGTGTTGTTAGGATCTATCTTGAAACCAAGTATAACTACTCCAAGACTTTATTTTTTAGCTGCGACTTACTCCAAGTGTTGTGCTTTTGGTGGATTCTCATTCAACTCTAAATACATATCTAATAATTCCTCAAATTTGTTTTTTTTAGTAGTGTTCTTACATAAACTTTGGCCAAAGATGTTTACTTGATGAATAGATGATACTGAACTAATAAAGGTTCTGTCTTGTTTCTCTATACTCGTTCAGGTAAGAGCCATTGATGTCTACATGGTTGAAAGAGAGATGAGTTACACGATGGTGACGGATGAGAGTGATGACGCTATGTACTCAAGCATCTACAACGAGTCACCATCTGCTGCTGATAACATTGGCAGTGGCTGCACAAGCAGAGGGAAAGGAAGTGTCCTGAAGAAAGGGCCCTGGACCTCAACGGAAGACGGGATTTTGATTGATTATGTCAAGAGGCACGGCGAGGGTAACTGGAACACTGTGCAGAAACACACCAGCCTTGCACGTTGTGGCAAAAGCTGTCGTCTCAGGTGGGCTAATCATCTCAGGCCGAACTTGAAGAAAGGAGCGTTTAGCAAAGAGGAAGAACAGCTTATCGTCGAAATGCACGCTAGGATGGGCAATAAATGGGCACAGATGGCTGAACATGTAAGTAGTATTCTAAGACTAGAAGAGCATTGTGGTAAAGGCTGAATCTTTGGTATTGTTTGTCTTTGTCAGTTGCCTGGGAGAACAGATAATGAGATAAAGAATTATTGGAACACGCGTATCAAGAGGCGGCAACGAGCAGGCTTACCACTTTACCCTCCTGGAACCCATGTTGAAGACCTGCACTGGAGTCAAGAGTATCATCCATCAACGAGTAATGTCACCGACAGAAGAAGACATCAAGACATCTTGCAGTTGGGAAACTCCAAAGCTAATGTTCTGTTTGACGATCTAACCTTTGCTAACGTCCTCTTTGAGGATCTAAATTTCGCTACTAGCTTGTTACCTGTAGCTTCTGACATCTCAGATATGTTAGGCACTGGTGCAAGTAGCTACATGTCACCAATATTGCCTTCCCACAGTAACATAAGGCAAGCATTCCAATCTCCAGAACATTTTCAGAACGCTGCTCCACAAAAGAATCCAAGATCTTGCAGTATCTCTGATCATCCTTTGTATGGAAACCAGCATCGAACCGATGTGATGATTCAAGATAGCCATCATACCTTTACGGATGGCATGGTTCCTACTTCTAAGCCCTTGTTTGGGGCGGTGAAGCTGGAGCTCCCTTCATTCCAATATTCAGAAGCTAGTGGATTTGATCAGTGGACGACACCGTCAACTCCACAATCAGATCTACTGGACTCTGTTGATACTTATATTCAATCTCCACCACCGTTGGAGATAGATGAGCCAGATTGTTTCTCCTCATGCGACACCGGCCTGCTAGATATGCTGCTTCATGAAGCCAAGATCAAAGCTAGTGCAAAGCACAGTTTCAGTTCAACTACTTGTGCAACCGATGGTACTCAGGATGTACCACGTGGAGGTGATACCCATAATGTCACATCAGGTGCAGGTGGAAATTCATCAGGTGAGATCAAAGTTTACTCGTTGATTGGTTGTAAAGGTACTGTGTTTGGTGTATTGTAGCTGAGAAGTCCCTCTTTGATATTTGAAGCTTTTGCAGTTGTGAAGACGGAAGAGTTGGATCAGGTATGGGAACCAAAGAGAGCTGATGTAATACGGCCTGATGTTTTACTGGAGTCGAGCTGGCAAGACCAGCAAAGCCGTTTTGGGATTGTTAGAGACTCAAGCAGCTTGAATGACGCCCTTGCGCTTCTTCTTGGTGGGTGAAGAGTCATCAGGTGAAGCACCTGTTTGGTCCTTGTAACAAAATGAACCACATGCTATTTTCATGCTACTTTGCTACCTTTGAAGACTTTGCGGTTTCTTATAGTTGAGACAGTAAAACTCTGTTTGATTTCTATTATAATTGGAAAAACAAATTATACTCAAAACAGTACATAGGATTAAAATCTATGATAGTGGTGGTCAATCTATGAAGACATGAGAAGCCTATGAATCATTACAAATAATAAAAAGGTTCAAAGGTGCTCCATCTCATGGAGTTCCGACAATATTTTCACTTTTAGACTCTGGTTTTCTTGCTTCTGATGAGTTCCTTAAGCTCCACAAACTTCTTCTTGCATTGAATCACCGTCTTCCCAGGAACAGCTGCAGCTGGCTCGTCTCTTTAGGGAATGTCTTCAACGCTTGAACCAAAGCTCTTTCTTGCACAGCCGACCAATCATCTGTGTCTGAACCTCCACTTGCTTCACCGTTGTTGTCTGAGCTTTTACCCACAACAGTCTCTTTAGAGGATGGTTCCGCCTTTGGTAGAGATTCTCTTAGCTCCTCCCTTGTGGAGAGAGGGGAGGCTATTGAAACAGTGGGCTTCCTCTTCTCCAGGAACGAATCAAATGCTTTGGCAGAATCTGGTTTTTGGAGAAGAACCGTCTTAGTTGCTTTGAGAGGGGAGGCTATCAAACATGTGTGTTATATGATACTTTTCGTAGGAGAATTTATATTCTATCAATTGTAGAATAGCAAATAAAAAAACTTTGACATTATATGCAGAAATGTAGCGTTTCTTGATACACAAGCAACCGTCAGCATCAAAAGCATCCCATTCATCCTCACAATATCAAAATCAACCAATAAAAACTCAAAAGTTGGATCAAAAACCATCAATAAATGTAAATCTTTTATTCACCGCCAAGCTTCAAACAGCTCAACTCTGTAATTCACACGTCCCACAATACTACTCGCATTCGACATTGTCCTCTTCATCTTCCTCTCCTCCTCCCAACCATTCTGTTTCTCTCCAAACCCTCCTTTGCCGTACTGACAGCTCTTAATCAGAGAAGACTTCAAGCCCACAAGTTCTTGAAGTTCTGAAGACTCTTCTTTCTCTTTCATTTCCACCTCAAAGGTATCTACTACAGCTTCCTCCTCGTTAGCTTTCATGAGATGCAACAATTGTCTGCTGCTCTGATCACCATTATGGTCCCTAGGACCCGGGTTCGATCCCTGAACCAACCTATCTCGAGATTCTTTACGTTCTTTAAGCGTTTTCACTATTAGTGTCTTCAGAAAGTTCATGACTTTCACAGCATACATCAGAGCTGTCAGTGGATCCAACATCTGAGTCATGTTGGGTGCGAAAACCATAGCGATGTTTCGAGCATTCATCTTGTTGAGATGCTCCATCTCCACAACGTCTGCCATCAGGTTGATTGACCAATCTAACAAAGAAGCTTCTGTTGGAGGGAGAAGCTTCACAAGCTCCGCACACTCATCTTCGGTTTCAGACTCCATGACTTGCTCTGGTGAGAGTGAGTCCAGTACACCAGTTGGAAGTTCCCTAAACCAAGCCTAAGTGTAAAAGAAAAAAAACAAATCCAAGAAGTTAGAAAGAAACAATAAAGAGAGAGTAAGATCCAAGTATAGGTCATATATATACCTTAATGAGACTTGCCAAGCAATGTACATCTATGTTATCTGGTATAACACCTTTGTTCAACTCTTCTCTTGTGTACTCCTCTTGACCATTCTCACCATTAATTCTGAATATTCCTTCTACCTATATGGCACAAAGGGTTATACTAGCAGTGTTCTAAAATCCGGTCTAGGAGCTGCCTAGTCGGCAAATCAGGTCGAAACAAAACAATTTTTCCAAAATTAGACGTCCGAAAAAATCGGCCTGCCTAAACACTAAACCTCTAGAAGATGCTTAACCACTGCCTAGCGATTTCTTGAACATTGGTTTTAAGCAAAACACATACAATTACACGAACCTGCAAGCCGCCTCTACTGTACAAGTGACTCTGCATCATCAAGAGTATTGTAGGCACAATGTTGCCTCTAGTATCATAAGATAGTTGCATTGACTCAGTTGAGACTCCAAACACGGTTGCACTGCATTCGCATCAACTTCATTAGACATTTCACTCAAAATCAAAGATAAAAACAGCTATGCACACAAGATGTCATCAATCAAATCTATCTGCACACAAGATGTCATCAATCAAATCTATCTACCAACACTCAAGATCCTTAACAAAGCCATCTACTTAATTACTATAAACCTCCAATCACTAATCATTTAGAGAGTTACATCTACTCCATATCCTAAAAAAAAAAAGATTTTCTAAACAATTTATGCATATTAAAAATATAATGAAAATTTACAATTAAATTTATTATGTATTTTACTATACAATTTACAATAACTTCAACCAATAATATTTAACTATTTCAAATATTTTTGATTCATATTTAAAAAAGATATATAACTTATTAACTTTAATTAATTAGCAAAAGTACTTCAAAAAATCTAGAAAATCACTCTAAAAAAATCATTTTTTAAAAAACTAAACGAACCTTGCACTAGGAGCTCGTCTAGGGACTTCAGGTTCAAACTCAACAGGCAAGCCAAGGAAGCCATGGAAACGATCAAAGGTGACATGAGCGACATGTCTAACATCTGAAGGAACACCAATCTCCATTGAACAAAGATCCTCTTCACCAACACACCCACCAATCACAGACCTTCTTATTGCAGAGACGAGAATCTCCAATGCAGACGAAAGCTCGAATCTTTCTTCCTCTTTCTCGCTTCTCTCCTCTTCTTCTTCCTCTTCCTCGCGAGAAATGTTAAAAAGAGAATGTGGGTCTCTGTTACCATCATTGACTCCTCCGCATGATGTAGAAGAGGAGGAGCTTGAGGGTGAAGGGAAACGACATGATTGGGTCGAGTTGAGTACTTTCGCCATCTTTGGTCAAGGATAATCCTATAAAAATCAAATCTTGGAGTGATGGGTACTCTCTCAAGGGGAGGAACAGTGATGGATGTCAAAATCAAAGGCTGATAAAGAAACAATCTTTAAAGGGAAATTTTCAGACAAAACCTAAATGGGGATTAGTAATGGGTAATTAATGATGCTGTTGGGAAAATAATGGGAAACTCCAAATATTATTAATACTTTTTGGGTACTAAGCGACGCGTAGAGTTGAATTGAAGAAAGGGTTTTTTTTTAGTTGGTGGTTTGTAATTATCACTTCAATTTTTGTTTCTTGCTCAAAGAGGAGAGAGAGAGATAGAAAGTGGTGAAGTTAGGTGAGAGAAGTTGAAGAAGGGCTAACGAGGAAGATGAAGGTGGAGCTGTCTTTTTAAGTGTCTCTTTATTAATAGTATATTATGCTGTCACCTTTATCAAATTTACTACGAGCTATCTTCCATTTGAATCAGTTGGGAATGTGAAGTGATTAAAAAACGGAATCAGTTGGGAAGAAAGAGTAAAAGATTGTGTGGTTCAAAAGAAAAAAAAAGTAAAAGATTGTATACACTAGGAACACAGTCACATGTATTTGGTAACCTGTGCAACAACCAATGGTCCTATTATATTCAACACTAAACTTGATTTTTGTTGTTGTTTTTTTTTTTTTTTTTTTGGCTCAACTACTACTTTTCATTCATCCCATAATGTTTGAAACTACAGTAGACAAATCTGTCTCAAACACAGATTTTAACCAAACTGACACAATAGAATAAAGCTTAGGGACATGATTCTGTAGTGAAAAAGCCTCCTTTGCTATCCTATCTGCTGCTTTATTACTCTCTCTTGGATAATACTCGAGCCTGTAGCCAGCGTTCCCAGTGAGACAGCTTTGTATTTCCATAATGATTGGCTTGAGGTTTGGCCATATTTCTTGAGTTCCTGCAATCATTTTGACAATCAAGAGTGCATCTGTCTCAAAAATCACCTGCTTGTATCCTAGGCTGCGCATGGAGTGCATTGCCCATTTGATTCCTTCTGCTTCTGTTTCTGCTGGTGATCTCAGTCCCTGGACGCTTTTCATGCCCGCCCAGAGCAGTCTGCCATGTTCATTCCTACTTATCCAGCCCACTCCATTTTGATGTCGATCTTTCTGCCATGCTCCATCTGAGTTGCATTTTATCCAGCTAGTGGGTGGTGGTTTCGATCGATGGTGTTGACTGCTGCGGGGGGGCTGTATTGGCTACAGTTTTTTCTTCCTCCTTTCTTTTCAACCATTCCTCCAAATCCTCTCTTGCTTTACTGACTGTGTTTGGCGCTGTATAGTCTATTCCTTTAAAGAGGAACTCATTTCGGTTTTTCCATATTCTCCATAGCAGCCAAGCAACGAGATCATCATACTCCTTTTCAGTAGGATCTTGATGCTCCAGGTTCATCACACGGGCCAGGTTTGCGTAGAGAGAGTCTGACAATACTCCGTTTGGTGGAGCGTGAATTGGGGACAGAGCCCAAATCAACCGAGCATATGGGCATGTGAAGAGTATATGATTGATCGTCTCATCTTCCATAGCGCATCTTCCACAGCTGCCATCTTTTGCTATATGTCTGTTCCTCATGTTTGCAGCTGCAGGTAATGAGTCACTGAGACATTTCCACAGGAAGTGGTGAACTTTAGGGCTTGTATTCATCTTCCATAACCGCTGAAAGAGGCCGTCGAGGCTTGGTTGGTCCACTATCTTGTCGCTCTGGTCTGGTTTATTTATGCTTTGCTGCACCCAATACCCAGATTTGACGGTATAGTGGCCGGTCTTTGTGTATTCCCAGTAGTAGGTGTCCTCTCCGTGGCTCCCTTGTATATTTGTAGCAAGAATTTGCTCTTTGATGTGCTCGGGAAAGATGTTTTCGATGAGCTCTCTGTTCCATTCTTTTCCAGGGACAGTCATCAGATCAACAACTGCCATGCTCGACTTCACTACCTGTCGGTATTGAGGCAGTATCAGCCTCGTGACTCGAGGTGCGAAGGCAGGCTTGCTCCCCAACCATTGCTCCTCCCATAGTTTGGTATTCCTACCGTTTCCAACTGCCACTTTTGCGCCTTGCTTGATCAGTTTCTGCGCAGCCATCATACTTCTCCATGCATAGGAGGGACGAGATCCTAGTGTAGCATTTAGAGGGTCTGAGGATTTGTAGTATCTAGATTTGAAAACTCTGGCGAGGAGGGAGTTTGGGTGTGTGATCAGTCTCCATAATTGTTTCCCTAGTAACGCCACATTGAAATCCTCCAAATCCTTGAAACCGAGTCCTCCTTTCTCTTTTGGCTTGCTCATGTGGCTCCAGGTTTTCCAGTGCATTCCTCTCGAGTCTTTGTTGTTTTTCCACCAGAAGTCTGCCATCAAAGCTACTATCTTTTTGCAGAGTGTCTTAGGCAGGATAAAACAGCTCATCGTGTATGTGGGGAGGGCCAATGCGACTGCTTTCAGGAGAACTTCCTTTCCTGCTGGTGAGAGGAACCTGTTTTGCCAACCACCAAGTTTCTGCTCCAATTTTTCTTTTAAGTAGTTAAGAATGGATACTTTGGAGCCTCCAAAGGACTCAGGAAGTCCTAAATAGATACCATCTCCTCCCACCTGATCCATTCCTAGCTTCTCCATGATTTCTTCTCTTCGTTCTGCAGATATATTTTTTCCAAAATATATACTTGACTTCTGGTAGTTGATTCTCTGTCCTGAGGCGAGGCTGTACTCATTCAAAATGGCAAGAATGGTGTTCAGCTCCTCATCTGTATGTCTGCAGTAGAACATACTATCGTCAGCGTAGAGGAGGTGTGAAATAGCCGGTGCTCCTCTTGCCACTGACAGCCCTGTAATCTCGCCTCGCGATTCTGCTTGAATGAGTTTCTGAACCAGCATCTCCGTGCATATGACAAAGAGGTAGGGGGAGAGGGGGTCTCCTTGTCTTATCCCTCGGGTTGGTCTGATGTCTCCATGTGGGTTTCCATTGATCAGGACCTGGTATTGCACAGGAGTGATGCATTCCATTATTAGCTTACACCATTCCTCCGAGAAACCGAGAGATTTCATTGCTTGCTCAAGAAAAGGCCACTCTACTCTATCAAAGGCTTTAGAGAGGTCTGTCTTGATTGCAATGTGTTCACGCGAGCATTTGTTGTTGGAGTTGAGCACATGTAGTAGCTCGTGTGCGACCAATATGTTGTCTGAGATTAGCCTGTCTTCTATGAATGCAGCCTGTGTCTCTGTGATTACATCGGGTAAGGCACATTTCAACCGCTTACTGAGAAGCTTTGATATAATTTTGTAGGCTACATTGCATAAGCTGATAGGTCTATATTCATCAAGCTTTTTTGCATACAACTTTTTGGGAATAAGACAGATGTTGGTCTTGTTGATGTCTTCTTCAAGTTTTCCAGTTCTAAAGAACTCCTTGACCATGTCTGTAATTTCCACACTCATTGTTTCCCAGAAATGTTGGAAGAAAGAGCCGCTCATACCGTCGGGTCCTGGGCACTTGCTGGGGTTGATGTCAAAGACAGCTTCTTTGACTTCCTCCAGTGTTACTGGCTTCATGAGCATGTCATTTTGCTCTCCTGAGACTATCGGGGTGATCTCATTCCAGTTGGAGAGTGAGACTCCAATGTCTTCTGAGGAGTAGAGGTGCTTGAAATGAGTTTCGGCAAGTCTCCCCAGTTCTTTTTCTGCAAACCACTCTCTTCCATCGTTGTCGATGAGGCTGTGGATTCTGTTTTGGGCTCTTCTGTTTTTTGTGACTGCGTGGAAGAACTTGGTGTTCTTATCTCCTGCCCTTAGCCAGTTGAGTCTGCATTTCTGGTACCAGAAGAGCTCCTCGTTGTGATATTCTTCATTCAGCTCTGCTCTAAGCTTGCACAGATTGTCGTCATTGAAGCAACGCTTCTTTGTTTCCTCATCAATCTTGTGGTGAAGCTCCTGAATACGGAAAGCAGAGCTAGGTTTCGGTTGTCGCTTCCATATGGAGATGGACTTTCTGCAGCTTGCAATTTTGCTTGCTAGTCCAAACTGTCCATTGCAAGAGCTCCCAAACTGCAGAGCTAGATTTTTGTTGTTGTTTGGTAAATGTGTAATCAGATTTCGAATAAGTGAAATAGTTACTTGATAGTTTTAAGCAAAAAAATGGTTACTTGATAATCTATGTTGCATTAAAAAATACTGTTACCGTTATAAGGAGGCCATCTCTAGGACCTTTACCTCTTGCCATAACTTAAAGAGAAAAGGAAAAGTAAAAGAATAGTGAAGTTGGTGAAAGTTCTTTTTGGATTAGTTGGAGATCAAAAGTGTGTTTTAAAATGATGTTTTGTTATATGATGAGTTGGAGATCCCCCAACCAAGGATATACATCAATTTCTCTTTTGGATTACCTGCTAATAAAACACGTTAACTTGCAAGTGACTTCCACAAAAAAAATTAATACACAAATACAACCTACGTTCCACCAGTAAAACACATCGACTCATAGACCCTTTTGTAGTAAAACTGTAGACGATGTGTATAATATAACTTAAAAAAAGCTTTAAAACACCTCCCACATGCCGAACATTCCGTTGTATGTTACGTGTGGTGGTATCATTTCATTCTCATTTGCCTTACAAGTTACAACAAGGCTTCGTGTGGGCACATGCCTTCCTTCCACTTTCACGGTGTGTTATTGGAGATGTATCATTTCATTCTCATTTGTCTTGCAACAAAATGCTTTGTGTCGTGTTCCACATGCCTTTCTTCCACTTTCACGGCTCCTTATTTCTTTTATGGCCTTTCCTCTTTTCCTTTTTTCAGTTCTTATTCATAAAAACCATCTTTTGATAAAAACAGAGGGGCCAAAGGGCATAATTATTACTATCTCACTACAGAATAATTAGGAAGAAGAAAAGATTTAAGATGGTAATAAAGCAAAATGCAATGACCGTTGGGAGCTCATTTACCCAAATTTCAAATCCCCACAACGAATGGCTTTTGCTTTATGTGTGGTCTGGCCCAATCACGATTAGCTTTTTTACTATGACTGCTTTGTTATTTCTTTGTACAAAATTGTAACAATGCTTACAAAAATATTAACTTGTCCGACCTAGAGAGAGCCCTTTAATCTGGTATAGTTCATTATCAGACTGCCCCTCACAGCAGATTCAAAGAAATCCTCAGAACAAAAAAGAGGAATAAATTCATCATATCAAACTTCTTTAAGATTCATGCTGATAGATACTAATTAAGTTCCAATACAGAGAGTAAACTCAAGTCAAAATACGGAAACTGGTGGTGCAAAAGTAATAAAAAAGCTAAGATCTTCCAACTGGCTCAAGAGCTTCAACAGTGACAATGCTGTTTCCTCTTATCACCTGCATCCACAAAATACGGAAATACAAAATTATAAAAATGATCAAAATAACTAAGAGATTATGAGTGGTTTAGGAGAAGAGAAAGAGAAAACGTACCACCATGCCAATGTCAGTTTTGTCATCACCATTGACTTCAACGGTGTTATCCACAACAAGATTCATGAACTGGTCAAACCCACGGAGAGTTCCAACTACCGTTCTGTTGGCATTAAGCTTAACTACATTCCGACAAGGAAAAAACAAAAAATGAGACAAGAACTTACTTCTCTTAAATCAAAATCCACCTAAAATTCTTCTAATTAACAAAAGTCGAAAAAAAAAACAACATTACCAACCCAGACAAAACATATAGCTGATTGTAATGAGATTGTCCTATCCAAATCCAATGAATGATACATTATCACCACCAGGTTCAGTTAACAAGAGTTTAATCCAAGTGAAATTGAAACGCTCTATAAGAGTAAACGTGGGAGAAGAAATCGAACTTACTTTGGAGTTTCTTGTCCATGTACCTGCATCAAATCAAACCACGAAGAGTAAAAATCAGAAACACGAAGAAGATGGAGAGAAGAAACGAAAAATCAAAAGTGGTGAAGAGAAGAACTTACTTCTTGAGATCTGGAGGCTGGCCTGATCGACTCATACTTGCGGAATCAGAGAAGACGGAGACGGAGAGAGATTAGGGTTTTCTCTCAGATCGGAAGTAACTTGCTCAATTCTATTGCGGAGAGAAAATAGATTAAAAACATTCGATGGCGGTATCTACTGAGTCGTTTCGAAGCCCAATGTTATTGGTTCCAGGCCCAATATATTTTAAAGCCCAATTGATTAAAAATTAAAAAAATTGTGGGGGTGTTCAGAAAGTCGAACTGGGACCTCTCGCACCCGAGAATTATTCCACTAAGAACATTTCCATTGTATATCTCTATATTTTATTCTAAAATAGAGATCTTTATTATAGAGGTGGATTTGCTCCAATATATGCCTCTATAATAGAGTTCTTCTATTTTAGAGGAAAATATAGAGAAATCATACTTTTTACCTCTATATTTAGAGATGAAAATAGCAAATCTCTATATTTTCCCTTATAAATAGAAGAACTCTATTATAGAGGCATACATCGAAACAAATCCAACTCTATAATAGAGTTTCTCTATTTTAAAAGAAAATATAGAGATAAAAATAGAGGTGGGTTGGAGATGGTCTAAACCAAACACCCTTATTGCAGAAAAGGAGACATTAAGTAATTAATATTTAGGGTTCGAATGTTACGAACCATCCCGTCCCGCACCACAGTTAACAAAAATCTCTATATATACCATATATCTATACGTTTTTATAGCTGTGAAAATCACACCGCAGTTAAACCGCTTGTCCCGCATCACTCAAACCACGGTTACCATTCGGAGCATTAATTACATTCTCATAAACTTATATAGACTTTTACCGTTTTATCAACATCCATCATATCCTCATAAAAATCGGAAGTATAGATTTACAATTTATACTAATAGAGTAATAGGAAAGACTATGGTATAAAGAAAATCCAAAATAACAATAACACAACATCACTTTTTTTCTCATTCCCAAATGCAAAAGTTTACAATGCTGAAGAAGTTCGCAAAAGCTTATAAAAGTTCTCGAAGCAACTTGAAAGAAAAACCGGAGAGAGAGAGAGAGGCAAGACTAACTTGTACCCAAGAAACTAAGGGCACAACAAGTGAACGATGATGAGGCTCATTGAGCAATCAGAGTCTTCTTCCTCTTCGTCCACCCTTTCTACGTGTACTGTCGGTGGGAACCGGAGTCACATCCTCTGCAAAATACATTCAATAACACGATTATTCTTAGCCAAACCGCACAGTTCTCTGTATAATCAAAAGAGGCAGAGAGAGATTTACTTACCAATACGACCAATCTTCATGCCAGAACGAGCAAGGGCTCTGAGAGCTGACTGAGCACCAGGTCCTGGCGTCTTGGTTTTGTTTCCTCCAGTGGCACGGAGCTTCACGTGCATGGCTGTGATGCCAAGCTCCTGTCACATATAACAACATTAGAGATTATTAGGATGAACATGTTATCCAGAAACGCAATGAATGGTGAACAGTTCTCTGACCTTGCATCTTTGAGCAACATCTTGAGCGGCAAGCATAGCAGCATAAGGAGAGGACTCATCACGGTCAGCCTTCACCTTCATCCCACCTACGCAAATAAAATAAATATTTTTAGGATACAACTCGCATAATCATACTAATAATCAAATTTGATTTTGTGTTAACAATATAGATTTTATTCAAAAACATAAACAGGAACAAGAGAACATACCGGTGATACGGACGAGAGTTTCTCTTCCCGACAAATCAGTAACGTGCTGCAATAAAAATTAACATCAACACGCATAAAATAATTATACACGACAGGGAAGGCGAAAGCTTACAATGAAAGTGTCATTGAAAGAAGCAAAGATGTGAACAACACCGAACACTTGCTCTCCGTCACGAACAGCAGGTCCGAGTGTGACGGTTTCCTCCTTGGGCTCTCTGGTCTTTCTCCTCGACTATAAATAAATCGAGAGACCAAACCAAAAAAGATAAGTAACAACATCGTCGTCATTGGTTGGTACACAAACAACCACTTCTACTTTACAAAACCAAACATACTTTCACTATGGTTCAGAAAAACATAGTTAGAACACAACACGGACGGTGAGAACACTTAGAGCTCTATAAAGATCAGAATCTAGCAGGGAAACAAACCTATCTGAAATCTAAGGAACTGAAGAGTTCGATTCCCTAACAGACTAACGAAAACAAACTACTCCGGAACAGATATGAGCTGGGGAGAATTACCATGTTCACCAATGGATGAGACAAAAGACGAAATGCTGCTAGGGTTTTTGGGTGCGGAAGGAAGGACACACTCAGAGCTACACTTTATATATTAGGGTTACATTGGAACACTTCTTGCAATTGACGTAATTACCCTCAGCGCTTTGACTCGTGAATACATCGTCGTTTCCATTATGATGGATTAGTGCCCTGTCCGGGAACGCGCTAGGCCCTAATCGGACCGTCGGGTTGGGCCTAGCGCTTAAAGAGAATCGAAATTAATCGGAAATTATGCAGGACGAAATTTTTAAATTGTTTAATGTATAACATATTTAAGATTGTATAAAACACACAAATAGAATATATAAACTTAATATAGTGTAGTTTTCATCGAAATTATGAATATAAATGATATTTATAAAATTTTAGACCAAATAAATTTAAAAAAAAGATTAGGCGCTCTAGGCAGAAAAAATCGGATATCCGATTTTTTAAATCGATTTGGTATAAATCAGGACGGAAGAGTAACGCTTGGCGTCGAGATGGCCAATTTTTAGAACAGAGGATTAATGCAATACTTTCTTAGAACTTTTTTTTTGGCATGAGCACTTTCTCAAACTTTACAAGTTATAAACGAACAACGTTGATATAAATTTAGTGAGAAGAAATAATTTGTTTTCTACATATAATAATATCATCAAGAATTCCAAATTCAAATATCATAGAATACCAAAACGATTCTAGTACAAGAATTCAATTAATACTTCTCAACAGGAGAAAGCATTTTTACACATCCAAAAGATCAGAGAGAGATCTAAAACAAATTTCATAGTTTTGCTGATATTCTTTCAAGACTTCTCCAAGGAGCAAGAGGCAGAAGAAGACAGAAGAGGAGACTTGGCCGGTGATGAAACCAAAGCAACAGCGCATCTTTCAGCTTTCGAATACTTCTTGAACACAGCTCGCAGCTTGCTCTCCCCAACTCTCGAGTGAATGAACGCTAAAAGCTTCGAGCACTCCCTGAAAGTTACACACACACATACAAAACAAATCAGAATGGATAAAGCTTGTCAGAGAGAAGAAGTAAACAAGATCACTAACATGAGCTCATGTTCAGAGTAACCAGTGTGGAATGTAAGAGTCTCGGTCCAAGCCGGGGTCTTGCTCAAGAAGCATCTCGCGGCGTAAACCGCTGAAGCAGCCAGCATAGAAGGGCAGAACTTTAAAGCGTCGTAATGCATCAGACCCAACTCAGCTAAGAAGTGAACCATGTTCTCCATCTCCGGGTCAGGAACCGCAGCTTTGATAAACCTCGCGAGGAACACGTACTGCGTTGGAACTGTCAAGTACCACTCCAGGTTTCCCAAAATGGTTTTCTCCATCACTAGAATCTGCTTGCTCTGGTACGAGTTGCCTGTGACATACACCAGATCATTGACCTGAGGAGGCCAGATCTCTTCGTATTTGGAGGCGATGAGCAAAGCACTAACGCCTACAAGCTGTAACTCTCTTCTCGGAACAGGTTTCAGAGAGAGGAAACGATCAATGATGTTGATGGTGAGGTAAAGCGTCTCAGGGGAGAGATCAAACTTGACATGAACGTCTACAAGCCAGTCTACAAGAATCGATCTCATCTTCTCATTGATCTCAGTCTGTGTCTGCATATACATCTGAGGCTTGCTCTCATTCTGCAACAGAGAAGGAAACAAAACAACAAACGTCAAGAAACATTCACACGACATATCCATAAAGGGTCTGACCATAAAGGGTACCTCAACTTCTTTGTAGAAAGAGTACATGTCCTCAACATACTCCACAGCGGCAAGGTCGTTGTCTTTGTCCGCAGAGTCAATATCAAGAGACTTGGAAGCAGCCTAACGATTTCAACCAATAACAATAAGTACACAATCTAAGAACCATTGCAAGTTATAAAAAAAAACTTACCTTGCTTCGAGCATTGAGAACGGAAGAGTAAGTAACATTCTTCTTAGCTTTAGCAACCTCGTTTGTATCGGGACTGATCACAATCACTTCGTGAGTCTGCGTCGGCTTAACAACAACAGCAGCTCTTGCTTTCCTTTGAACCGCCCTTACACCTTCCTGAGCACACACACACAGAGTAAGATTCAAGAATCATAAGTACTCACAAAAAAAAAACAAGATTTGCAAAAAAAGTAAATAAAAATTGAACCTTTTTGTTAGCGTTTTCAAGCAACTGGGCGCGGAAGTTACGGGTCAAGGGCCGATTAAGTTTTCCTGCTTCTTCGATTCCTCCGGGAAGAGAAGCGATGTTCCCGATGTCGCCGAGAGCGCGACGGTTCTCGACGGGATCGCCTCTAACTCGTCTCGTCGCCATGATCGTCGTTAGTTTTTTTTTTTCAAGTTGTGTTTTTTCGTTAACAGTAGTTTGTTTCTTTCTTTCTTTTTGTTTGATTATGCGCTGTAGAGAAAGGAGATTGAGAATGCTTCTTATGGGAGAGGAGACGCTCTAAAGTGAAAATTCTCCAACGGTCAAATTTTTGATGGGTGTGGATTTTTAGCCGTTAGATGAGGGAACTTCGAATCCGACGGTGGATGAGGGGCAAGTGTTAGAGATTCTTAGAGCACCCACAACCATAGTCCTTAACAGAAAATCCTTAACAACACTTTTTAGAATATTTTATTATTTTTTCTTTTTTATCTGAATTTAAAAAAACAAAAAAAAAAATTGGCCAATCGCAGGCTTCCACGCGGCAGTGGAGCCCGCGCACAGTGAAGAGATTATCAGAAGTGAGATCCATAAATAAGGACTGGAAGAGTCAATTGTAGTACAATCCTTAATAAAATGAGGGACCCACTAAATATTTTAATATTATTTTGTTAAGGATTTTGGCATAAAATCCACTGTTGCGGGTGGTCTTAGAGCATGTACATTGGTGGAACCCTTAAGTGTCCCTTAGTGATTTTTTTACTATTAAAATTAAGATAAGGGATTTTGTTAAGAGACACTTAATTATAGTGGTTTATTGGTGGTCTCTTAATTAAGGTTCTTAACAATTAAAAAATATTATTATTTTTAAACATAACATTTTAAACAAAAATTTAAATTATTTATTAAATAAAAGAAAGTCAAACATAACATTTTAAACTAAGATTTTGAAATAGAATCATGAAAACATGAAAACAAATAGTAGAAAAATAAACGAAAATAATTTGAAAGAAACATAGAAGTTCAGTTGTTGTCTTGATCACGTCCAAATTTACGCCATATATGTTCAACCAAATCACCTTTTAGTTGTTGATGTGCTTGTCTATCACGAATTCTTGTTCGAACACCCATCTGATTGGCGATATTTGTTGGCATATCTGTGGAATAGTTGAGATCGACATGTGAACTTCCGCTGCCTTCTCCTTGTTGGAAATTTGAAACATCATATCGAGGGTATTCATCTCTTTCATCTTCTACAATCATATTATGGAGTACGATACATGCTCTCATAATCTTTCCAATCTTGACTTTATCCCAACAAAGAGCGGGATTTTTGACAATGGCAAATCGAGCTTGCAAAACTCCGAAAGCACGCTCGACATCTTTTCGGACAGCTTCTTGACGTTGCGCAAATAAAACTGCTTTCGGTCCTTGGGGAATTGGAATAGATTGGATAAAAGTTGCCCATTTTGGATAAATACCATCGGTGAGATAGTAAGCCAAATCGTACTCTCTTCCGTTGACCGAGAAATTCACTTGCGGGGCTCGACCATATATTATATCATCAAAAACAGGTGAGCGATCAAGAACATTAATATCATTTAAGGTACCTGGAGGTCCAAAAAACGCATGCCATATCCAGAGATCATATGAAGCAACCGCCTCTAAAACGATGGTGGGTTTTCCCGAACCACGAGAATATTGGCCTTTCCAAGCGGTGGGACAATTCTTCCACTCCCAATGCATACAATCGATGCTTCCTACCATTCCAGGAAACCCACGAAGCTCTCCAATATGAAGTAGACGCTGAAGATCAGCCGGTGTTGGTTTTCGTAGGTACTCATCACCGAACAAATCTATTATTGCTTCCACAAAATTTTCCACACATAACCGAGTAGTGGTTGTACCGAGCCGGAGGTATTCGTCGACCGCATCAAGCGCAGAACCATATGCCAACACCCGAATAGCTGCTGTACACTTTTGAAGTGCAGAGAGACCAAGTCTTCCGGTAACGTCTTGCTTTTGACGAAAAAATTCATCAATTGACTCGTCATCAATTGGGTTTTGAGAAGAAGAGGCCATGATTATATATGTATTTGTGAAAGAAACGATTGGGTTGGGTTGGGTTTAGAGAGAGATAAAATATTGGGTTGGGTTTAAAGAGATATAAAAGATTGGGTTTACAAGAGATGGAAGCTTGGGTTACAAGTTTGGGTTGTGATGAGTTTAGGGGAGAAGGACGATTGGTTTACAAGAAGAGAAGGAAGGTTGAATGAAGCGGGATCAGATTGTTGGTTACAACCGTTGAATGAGAATGTTAAGAATGAGATTGAAGAGAAGAACATGAGATTGTTGTTATGTTGAGAATGTTGGGAATGAGAGTTTGCTTGCAATTTATAATGTTGAGAATTCAAGTGTTCTTTACACACTCGTGACCTCTACGTACATCAAAACCGTGAAACAATAATACAAACTCTTGTGACCTCTACAGACCTCTACAGACCTCTACAGACACCTTTACAGACCTCTCTCTCTCACCCGTGAACTCTGTCTCTCACCCATGACCTCTCTCTCTCACCCGTGACCTCTGTCTCTCACCCGTGAACTCTGTCTCTCACCCATGACCTCTGTCTCTCACCCGTGACCTCTGTCTCTCACCCGTGACCTGCAAGATGAAGAAGAACATTAATACCATTACAACAACAAACGATAAAAAGTTCAAAGCGCAGCAACATTAAACCATAACAACAACATTTTTCTTAAACTTTAAAACCATTACAAGATCAAACAATAACGAGAACATAACAACAACATCAAGAGCATTCAGACACAACAAGATCAACTTAAACTAAAATGAGAACAGCAGATGAAACTTCAAGAACACAGAGCCATGGAACTTAAGACAACATCAACTCATCAACCAGCTTCTTCTTCAGGCCTTCTTCGTACGCGAGAAGGGGATGTTGTTTGTTTATCAGACTTTCCAGTAGCCTCATCTTAGACATGCGGTCCTTCATGGCGATATCCCTTTCTTTTAGTGACACCATGCTGTGAAACTCCATCGTCGCATTCTCCTCAGTCACAGTCTTCTTGCCACTGGCCTTGGCGGTTTTAACACCCGGTGGACGCTTCACTTCAGTTGCTTGGGAGCTTGAACAAGCAGCACCATCCTCACACTTTCTTTTTTTGCAGCTTCCTTCGGTTTTAGCAGACGCTAAATCGCCATATCGCCAGAGAAAAAAAAAACACGAAAGAATGAAAGAGAAGAAGGAGAGAGAGGAAACGCCAGCGACACCGATTCTCTCTCCAATTGCGATGCGACGCGTGGCGACCAAGGGACGTTCCTTCTGTCTGTTATTTAAGCTACGTCTTTTGTATTAATCCCATTTAATCTTTTTTTTTAAACCTAATTTCCCTAAGCTACGGTGTTAAGATACACCAATGTACATGCTCTTAGAGCACCATTATTGCTATAACCCCATTTGGGTTTCTTAGTGATTAATTTAAGAATAAAAGTTATTTAAGAAATGTAGTTAAGAATCCCATAGATTTTATGCTTTATTGGAAGTTTCTTAATTAGGGGTTTTTAAAAAAATAAAATTAGGGGTTCATGACTCATCTCCTCCAACTCATCTCTTCCAAGCTCATAACTCGTCTTGTGCATGTTACCTGCATTTACACACAAGAAAAGAGCACAAAAAAATATAACAAGATCAATACAGTTAAAGCAACAACAGAGACTCTTCATTACACAACACCAACAGAGATTCTTCCTTACAAGAACAATACACTTAAAGCAACAACACAATTAAAAGAGAACAAGAACAAGCCACTTAAACGGAAACCACAACAAGAACAAGCGACACTAATTAGCCAACATTTTAACTTAAATGAAAACAGAACACTTGTTTTTAACAAGAACAAGAACAAGCCTCACTAATTAGCCAACAAGGTTCAATCTCATCATCTATCACCACGTAATTAGCCAACAAGGATCGGACCCCATCTGCCTCCTCCCTAAAAAAATTCAAATCAAGGTTCAATCTCATCATCTAATCACCACCTAATCAATCGTATTAAGTGTGAATATCAAAAGGATCTCACCGATCAGAAGATAGAGGAGATGGGGTGGCATCATCTAATCACCACCTAATCAATCACTTTCCTTCGCGACGGAGAAGACCAGTGAAGGAGACGCCTTTTAGCGGCGGAGCAGACGAGACAAGGGAAAGTCAGAGAAGACGTCGATTGCACGGAGGAGACGTCAATTGCACAGACGAGACGCCGATTAAACGGAAGAGACGTCGATTGAACGGTGGAGACGCCGATTGAACGGTGGAGAGGCCTCTTTCATGAACGCAGTCGTCGTCGTCTTGAAGGAGAACACAAGAAAATATGAGAGAAAATAAAAGAAAAGAAAGAAAAAAAGAAAAATCAAAACAAAAAATCAAAAAGGCTTGGTTGCCTGACACGTGTTCTAAGGACCTGCTTTGTGATCGGTTGCAAAAACTATGAATTAAGGATCGGTTATACAATTTTCTTTTTGTTTTCATTTAATTAATTGCCTAATTTTCTTAAAAACTCCAGCTAAGAACCTGCGTTAATGATGCTCTTAGAATTGTGTGTTCTGTTCTGTGGTTTAATTACGTGGTTCAAGTCTTAATTTTGGTATTAAATTATTTTATTCTTATGATGACAATCTATTCTATAATTGGATATATTCTTATAATCTCGGTCAGGAATTTATTTTCTTTTTATTTTAGTAGCATTCTTCGAAATACCATTACAGTAGTAGATGTGGTTAATTGGTAAAGTGTTGGAGATTCTTAGAATGTGTTTTTTTTTTGAAAAAAGGGCGATTCTTAGAATGTGTTTCTGTGGTTAAAAATGTAAAGTCTTATTAATTACGAGGTTCAAGTATTAATTGGTATTAAATTATTTTATTCTATGCAAATCTTTTTTTTGTCAATTATTCTATACAAATCTATTTGATAACTGGATATAATTTCGGTCAGCAATTTTTTTTCCTTGTTATTTTTAGTAGTATTCCTTATAATACCATTACAGTATATGTAGTTAATTGGTAAAAGTCTTTTCCGCTTTCTCCCTCTCAAAAAATTTCTGTGCAGAATATAAAAATGAGAAAATTTCAAGATTTTTACATTTTTTGATGACCATGTCGGAATTTTGTTTTCCGCTAATTACGAGGTTATGTCTTAATTGATATTAAATGAAATTTTATTCTATTTTATTGTTGGGTTTTATAGTTACCGTCGGCATTTTATTTTTCCTGTTTCTTAGTAGCAACAAACAACCCTTAATGCTAACTGAATGCTTCAGATTTATGTTATACATCATTATGTCTATTGTTCTTGCTTAATTGTATTCTTTTATTAATTTGTTTCTCTTGTAATTTTTAGTGGATAGATTGTACCTAATTTATAGGCATTTAGCGTATTGGGCCAAGTTAGTCAACAGATTGTTTTAGGCCTACATTCTCGTTCAATTCTATCTCTTATTTTATGGGCCAATTCTATATCTCCTCGGTTAATATGTTTTTTTGTACCAAACGTTTATCGTCAATCTTTACATCAAATCTCTTATATTATTCGTCTAAATGTGTTTTATTGATGCGAGACAAACACATTCTTATTCATTCATTCAATTATCCAATCAACATTTGGTTATTATTTATATCAACAAAAATTACAGTGGCTTCTACAAAGAAAAACAAAATCAAATTAACCGGACTGAAAGTTTTTCTCATCCTGTGGAAAATAGGATGAAAAATCAAACTTTAAACAATAGCAAAAACTGACTCTTTTTTTTAACAATTACGGTCATAATCAGCCATTTGATCAGCCATTTGAAAATAAAAACAAAAAACACGACCGGATTAAAAGAACAATATTAGGTTTGAATTCGGGCAAAAAGCTTGGTTATTAGTTTGGAGGAACGGCAATGTCAGAAAAAATTGCCAAATAGAGTTTTTGAGCTCATGATGAAACCATTCACACATCTAATTGAATCATCATTCACAAACCATTCCTCCAATTTCCAATTGAACCCAAATATGAAAAAACAACAAAATAATGATGACGGCGAAGTCAGATTAATAATTGCCAAATTAAGTTTTTAAGCTCAACATGGAGAAACTCCATTCGCACATCTAATTGAATCATCACCCTCGCTGTATTGAGAATCAAACAGAAGAAAAAGAAAACACCAAAAGAATAGGAAAACCATAAATTACAGAGATGAAGCCTAGATGACGGCTAGACACATTGTGAGCTAATAGAAGAGTTTCGCGTGGTCATATATATATGTAGGGAGAGAGTCCTACTGAAACTATGCTTCTACCCTTATCGGGCTTAATTTTAGGCCCATGGGCCGTTTTTGGATCGAGTAAAAAGTGTTATCGTTCTCAAAAGTAAACAGGCCTTTTTGACTTTGGTTTACTGAACCGATTTGTCCAGGACATGAGCCATGGGACTGAAAGGTTCTGATTATACTCGTCGGTGCTTGTAAAGTGACGAAGGTGATAGAAAAGATAAAGTGGGTACTGTGAAAGATCATTTTCTTTACCTTCCTAGGAGCTTCAGTATTTTCTCTGATTCTCTATTTTACAATCTTAATTTTTATGTGGTTTGCCTTGGTACTATTTAATTGTTAACTCTAATTCACAATCTTCATTGTACAACTTAGGTGTTGTGTACTCCGAAATGATGCAATATGACAGTGCCTTGTGCTGCTACGTGAAAGCTGCACTTGAGAGGCCCATGTATACCGAAGCATATTGTAACATGGGTGTCATATATAAGAACAGTGGTGACTTGGAGATGGCAATCACTTGTTGTTACGAGAGGTAACATAAATGTTACTTCATTGCTAGATTACGTGTGGACAACACGTTTTGCTATGTCTAAGTGATTTTAACTGTTGATACCATTAGGACCGATTTTGACCCAACTAAAATTGAAGACTCGTGTTCAAAATTCTTAATTATATCTCAATGATAAAATATTAGTCAACATTAGCAAACACACATTTTTATTACTTTGTATATATTATCTAAGATATTTAATATAAATTAAAATTAACCAAATTGAACACGGTACATAATATTTACAAAGTACAATTTATATTTTTATAAATTTATTCATCAATACAATTTTTACATTTATAGCAGCATAAATAGACAATGGTAGTTAAATTAAAAGTACAGCTTTATAGAGAAATTAGCTGTATTAGGTAATTTAAAAAATATTATAAAATAAAAATATTTTTAAAAATAGATATGCACGTAGCATAGATAAAAATACTTAATAATTTTATAACGGTTTTTGTGCATGACACATAAAACCACCTATTAAGGAGCAAAATTCCAGTGACGTTCAAATTCCGATGGTTTATCATAACCCCTTCTAAAATAAATTCCATCTTTCTTGGCAGTCCAATATCTATTTATGATGTTGGGTAAATTTAAAATTAGACATTAACTATTTGCCACTGCTCAAAGAAATTTTGTGCGAAAAATATTAGTAACCAGTAATAAAATATAACAAATTTTGTGGCTAATTAATAATACTTCCAAACCTTTGTAGATGGGCTCTGTCAAATCAAACCAAATTTAGCGCAGTCGCTTGGTCTACACACAGTCCAGGTTTGATATTAGAACAAGGGTGTCTCAATGATTCCTTAAAAATAATAAATAGAGTCAATAGAATGGTAATATTACAGGGGGAAATGGATGCTGCTGCCAGCATGATCGAGAAACAATCCAGGCAAAATCCACTTAAGCAGAAACTTTTAACAACTTAGGTTTGATTTTTTTCTCTCCTGTTATTTACAAGGTATCCTGACATGAGACCACTGCTCGGGAATTATAGTCCTCCATGAGTTTTAGATTGTTTTTCTACTTTCATGGTGCTAATTGTGCCGTTTATATTCTGTTATAACCACTACCACCGTCGGACATATATCTTCCCAGATTTCTTCACTCATTCAGTATCTTATTTCATTGAAGCGCTTCTCAGGCATCATGATTACACAAAGTACAAAGTCGTGGTTTATTCAGTGGTCGTTAAGGTATTTTTTTCTTTTCTTGATTTTTTTTATATATATGTATTATATACGTTTTCCGTTAAAGCGATTCATTTCCTCCCTTTTGAGCAACTCATCTCTCATGATTTTGCAGGCATATGCAAAAACATTTAGGTTTAGGGATAAAGTGTTGAAGAAAGATGGAGTTTGACACATTGTATTACTGAAAAATGCCGAGGCTAATATATTGACATTATGAAATTTTTGAGTATGATTTATATTTCATGCAGTTTGGACACATTCCCTTATGATGAACAACCACTACCTGTGAATCTCCCTATACATGTGAGTTCCATGTGTTACTGTTACTATGGCTGGTTCAGTACATGCTCATAATGTTGGTGTCAGTCTTCTCAGTAAACGTTGGTAAGGTCTCGGTAATGTTTTTGTTTCTTGGCAAAATTGCTTCTTACTTGGGACATCCCGTCTTTTTTATTCAGGTTTAGGACACCTTGTTGCTTAAAATGAGGATGAGTACGTGCAGTTATATGTTGATCTAGCTTCTGACGTGACCGCTCTTTCAAAACTGAGGATAAGCCTTGGTCCGTCCTTTGCTGTTGCTCTTGAATCCGCATACCGGAATATGTGGAAAAGTACTGCAAAGGTGAAAGTACCGTCCTTAAAGAAAACTCAATGCCTTTAATTGCAGATTGTAGACTCATATGGGTGAGTGTTTCAAAAAAAAAAAAAAAAGAGACTCATATGGGTGAAGATCTGAAAGAGAGTCAGTCCATGAGATCTTCCTCTCTTTTTAACTTCCAAGACTATACGAACTAACTTGTAGATTACTGCTTTGTCTAGTAAAAGGAATTTTGTAAAATCACTCTTTTTCTTTCTTTTTCTTTTTGGTTCTCTCATCCAGCTTAATATAGCTTTATAGTGATTCTTGGTAAGTCTAGGTGGAAGTGGATTTAATTGGAGTTTTTCGTCTCGTTTGAGAGATAAAGTTGTTGCATCAGATAGGGACATAGGGTTTAAGGCTTTTAGGTTGTTTGTTTTCATGTGTTAAGTAATGAGCCATATGATAGTAAATGGAGTATACTTTTATAGCCAAAGCTTTTCAGCGCCTAGGTTATCTGTTAAGTTTGAAAATCATGCATAGTAGTTGCCACATTGACATAACTGAAGATAATAAATTATTAAACCACCAGTATATGTATATTTAGTTAAAAAGTCTACAGACTGTTGACTTGTATTACTATATATATTTATGTTTTGCTAACTCCATATATACTAATAAGTGAGCTAGCAACTACTCTTCAATCCCCACTTCGTCTGCTCCATTGATTCTACCAAAACCATATAAAGTACTATAAAAAGCCCTAATCCTCTTACTTTCTTCACCACCAAAGCATCAAACTGCCTACGGATTCTCCTCTTCAAAGCAAAACAAAACATTTAATTAGTCGTAAGAAAGATGAAGAACGAATCTACCGTCATTGATGTCCCTGCGGAATCAAGCTCAGCCATGAAAGGATCAGCTCCTCTAATCGGTGTGGCTAGAGACCACACTACTAGTGACTCAGGTGGATACAAGAGAGGTCTCTCAATCTTCGACTTCCTCCTCCGTTTAGCTGCCATTATTGCAGCATCAGTAGCCGCTGGAACGATGTTTACAAGCGACGAGACTCTTCCCTTCTTTACACAGTTCTTACAGTTCGAAGCTGGCTACGACGATCTACCAACTTTCCAGTTACGTGTTTATTGCATGTCTGATGTCAATTATTCTGTTTTTCTTGTGCCGCAAGTCACCTAATGATGTCATGTGTTGCTTTTCAGGTTCTTTGTGATTGCCATGTCCATGATCTCAGGATACCTCCTCCTATCTCTCCCTTTCTCCGTAGTCACCATCGTTCGCCCTCTCGCCACAGCCCCAAGACTCCTCTTGCTCGTTCTAGACACTGTACATAACTCAAACCTCTTCAGTACTATTATCATGTAAACAATACTGCTAAATCTCTAATGATTTACTAATAGATAACATTTATATATGATTAAATCAGGCGGCAATGGCGTTTAACATGGCAGCTGCGTCATCGGCTGCGGCGATAGGGTATCTAGCACACAATGGAAACCAGAACACGAACTGGCTCCCCATTTGCCAACAGTTTGGAGACTTCTGTCAGAAAACCAGTGGAGCTGTGGTCTCCTCCTTTGTCTCGGTCGTCTTCTTCATCATGCTCGTCGTCCTCTCCGGTGTCGCTCTCAAAAGGCACTAATCACTTACAAATATGTGTTCATTATTGTTAAAACTATTAATTATAGTCCTGTACTGCCTTGTGTATGTTGTGTTGATCTTTTTGTATAAGGAAAATGAAAATGTGATGCTTTTGTGAAAGAAAAACGAAATGATTTTGTCGAGTTTCATCTTCTTTAGTTATGTATTTTACTCATTTCCTTACTGTTGATTAAAACAGATAATGAATGTCACGTCTACCACTAAGTGAGTTTCTTACTTTTTTTATATTAATATTTTAATAATATATTAGATTTTGATACGTGTTTTGGAAGCGCGGGATTATTTTATTTATAAAATTATTAACCCGTTTTTTAGTTAATAAGCGAAATAAAAAAAAATCTGTTTGTTCAATCCATTGTCACTTGATAAATATTTTGTATAGATGAAATAACTAGGAAAAACGGTAATTGCAAAAATGTTTAACCATAAATTGTAGGTTGCTTTTTAAAAAATCAACAATATTTTAAGTTATTAAATATTAATTTAAAATAATTAGAATTTATTAATTAGGATTTATGTAAAATTATAGTTGTAAGCGCATATATTAAGGATATTTATATAATATCAATTTAGAAAAAAACTACATTTAATTTAAAAAATATATCAGATAAAACTTATTATAGTATATATATTATTTTGATTTCATAACATTATCAAAAATTCTGAACTGTATTAACTTATTTTTTATATATTAAAAACGAATTTTGACCTGTATATATCAGAGATGAACATGTAAACAATTAATGAAAATCGTATATAATTTGGTGATATATATTTCATAAATTTTTGTTAGAATTTAATTATATAGTTAATATTCGTATTGCACATATCATTAACGAAAAAAAGAAACATAAAACGTATCATATATTTTTAACACACGTAATATTATGTAACATAAATGGTCTGAATAAGTTTGATAACATTTTGAAATAGATTTATTCGCTGGCTGATTTTAATTAATATATTTTTTAAAAAGTAAAGACAGAATCCTACGAGAGATTCTACTTTAATAGTATAGATTATCATAATTTTTAAAAAATTAAAAAATTAATAAATGACATGTGTATAAATGAAGCATTTAGCAATTTCTCAAATGGGAAAATATTTAATTATCTTCAAATATTTATTTATCTTGTGATTTTGCTGAGCATGTACATATACTTCTATCCTTCCTAGCAATGTAAAAAAATCTAATAAATATAAAAGTTACATAAAATCTATACACAATTATATTTTTAAGCAAAAAAAAAAAATCTAAAACAACTTGTACTATAAAACAGTGGAAGACCTTGTAATAGCTCTTTTCATTTTGTTTGGTAATTCATTGTCAATAACTGCGCATAGAAAATCTCATTTCATGTGTCCGGTACACCAGGCAAAGGCAAGCACCAGTGACTACAATCTTGAGGAGAATTTTCAGGAACATCCGGACCACACCTTGAAGGATGTAATGTTCATAAACTTAACCTTACTATGTTCATATCTCATTTCCTGTACTACTTTAGAGATATAACTGTTGTGCACAGGGTCAGATTCCATCCTCTTCATATCAATCTCTGGCTCTGTCCTGCATCACACAAACCACCCAAGTTCCATGTCCCATTTCTACAACACCCGAAAAAACACTTAATTAATAAAATCAATTTTAAAGACTAGCTCTTGTCTGATTCTCCCTCTCTTAGATTTTTGTGAAACATACCTATAATGCACAGGAGAAAGGTATAGCTACTGTTGATGATCGTCCATGTCGACGTAAGAATAAGATTTGATCTCTCTCCCTTCTTGATGTGAAATTTGTGAATATGCGATCTTGTTTACCAAAGTATTAGCAGTAAATATATATGTACCGGTAACGCAATAAATACGTAATTAATAATCAATAGATCCACTATTAATTCATCCATGTGAGAAAACACAAAATCAACTAACGTATAATAAAAAAATGTTTCCTCACATGCTCGCTTCAACATGTTTTAGATCTAGATGACATTCAGTTTCCCAATATATTTAAAACTATTATGTTTTCATTAAAACTATTTATATATTTATTCATCAATTTGATGAATTTCTTCTGATATTCAAAGCGGGTAGCTTTACAGTTTCTGCCCTTATAAAATACGAAAGCATTGTTACATGATGTTGAAGTATCCATACATGATAGCGCATGCTGCTTTTTCCTTTAAATTCTAAGAAATAGTATATAATAAAAATCAATAGCAAATCACTACTTTTAGAGTATTATTAGAAATAAAGAAACAATTTTGAGATTGAAGAATCAAGCGATTTATTACCATACTAAAAAGAGAATCGTTCATACAAGGCAAGTCTATGAAGACTTACCTTTACATCATGTGCAATGGATTTGAGCTTTTTAGTTTTTACTAATGGACTAGGTAATAACTCGCGCCTTGCGCGGAATGTGATTATTAGTTTCGTTATTTTTAATAAAAAAGGCAATAAATCTGTTTAATCTGGATATTAGTTAGGTTTTACGTTTTTTTTGTTTTTAATCTTCTAAAATATAACTATTATTTTAAATTAATATTCATTTTAGTTTATTCGGTTAAAACATTTGATTTTTAGGTTTTTTCGGATAAAAACCTAAAATTAATATTATATGTTTATTTTTATATTATGAAGTTTAGATAGTCGTCATGTCGAACCAATAGTTTCATATTATAGTTTTTAAACAGATAATAGTTTAAGAAAAAGAAAAAAAAATTATTAAGACAAATCATTTAACTACAATTTGGTCAATAGTGAAAGAAACATTAAGAAAAAATATTTCAACTTTCAAAAAAATTAGATACTTCAGCTGTGGTGAATACTTAGTTATAAGATGCTCACATCAAGGTGCACATGTATATTTATGTAAAAGATATATAAAAATAGTTGAAAAATATATAAAGATATTGTTAATTAATATTAAATGATATTTTTGTTTAGAATAATACATGAAAGATAAAATTAAAATTTATTTAAAATAAAAAAGACCTTGACATTGGTCATTTTTTCATCAAAAGAAAATAAAATTACATTCGTAAATAGGGGTGGACACATATCAAGTATCTGGATATTTGGAAGCATTTTTGTCGATTCGATTTTTAGCCACCTAGATATTCGGTGACTCGGATATCCGAAATGTTTTAGAATTTTAAAGAATATTCGATTTGATTGTAAATAAAATAAAATTTTAAAAATAATTTAATAATAACATTTTATTACAAAAATAAAACATTATATAACCTTTTAATTCTAGTACCTAATATAATAAATTTATATTGTAAAAATGTTATAAAGTATAATATATATAACATATATATATAATTCTTTTCATATATGTATATATATGCATATAACATATCAAATTAGATATATGTTCCTAAAAATATTGGTATTAGTGATTTGTTTCTTTTTTGGATATTGTATTTTAGTATTTGATTTGTTTCGTAGAGTTTCAAATATCAAGATTTTTTGGTTCAAATCAAAACGGATAACAAATCAAATCAAAATTTATGAATATTTTGCTCAATTTTATCCGTAAACAATAAAAATAATATATATATAGTTTAGCTTTTGATTCGTTATCTATTTTTATTCGAACCGAAAAATCTAGAGTTTTATTGGAACTATGTATGTGAGTTTTATATTAAAAAAATCACAAAGTACGTAGTGTGAACACATTTATGATTATAGTGTGAACGCGTTAGCATATTTATTATCAAATCATTGTGAAGCTGCCACGTGTCTATTATAATGTGAATGCATTTATTACAATGCTTCTCTTTTAATATATAAGAGATATGATTATATCTATGTTTCTTCTTAATTTACTATGTTCCTACGTGTAGTTTATATACACAAACATAATAAAAAGATAAATACTATCAAGTAGGTATATATATAATCTTTCTCCTTTTTTTTAACAACATATAATCTTTCAAATGGCCAAGACTACTAGTTAAAACTTTAGTATTTGGATCCAGGGCGAAAACTTAAATGGCTTTAAAGCCCAGCCCAGAGAAAGAAAGATAACAGACTTCTTTGTTATGGTGTGGATGAGAACTCTTGAAGAGCACTTCAGGAACCAAAGAGAGGAGACGAGAATATCTGAATTATAAATACGAACTAGAAAACATAGAATACCAAAGTCCTTATCGTTTCGTTTGCATTTACATTTGCAATTGCGTTCCATGTTACATTATAATCATAAAAATGGCAAACGTAAACGCAAAGAAACAAGTGGGACCATATAACTCGTTTTGTCAGAATGAATATCTTGTATAAATGATTCAGATATTCCTTCCACACTTTCTCTGCAATTCAAAAGAAAAAAAACAATAGAGAATCAAAAGAAGAGTAATATAGAATAAAATGGTCCTTAGGTTTTGCTCTGGACCAGATAGAGAAGGCGTTGTAAGTTGTAACACAACATACATTTTTACACACATGCTATGCTTCTTTAATCATGTGTTAGGGCCACACTTTTTTCTTCTTGTAATCTCATCACATGAATCACAACATTTCCCAAATCATCTTTCATCGTCATTGATTCACTATACATGCACGTATACATGATACAAGCTCCGTCGTGGGATTCTCTAGTTTGGCTCCGGGGTGGACTAGATCCGTGGATGGAGTCATCCGTTCTGGAGATACAGTGAGGCGGTGGTGGTCCTAGGCGAGTGGAGTCGGATTTTTAGGGTTTCGTCCGGTGAGATCTGGTTTTCCATTTTACCTCTCTCCGGCTGAGACAGCGGCGCGTGGTGGTGGGTGTTCGGTCCTTGTCCACCGATCTAGTGAGAGGTAGTTCTATTCTCGCTATGGTCCTGGGTAGGAAAGCTTTCCGGGTTTAGGTTCTGTGGCTTCCTTGGTGTCTTGGCGAGTCATCCCTCTTCTCTGAAGTTAGGAGTGCTCTGGAGGTTCCCTCTCTCCTCGGAGACGCGTCCAGTCAGCGGTTTAACCACCGCGTGGTGGTGCTTCTGGCGTAAGCGTGTGGATCGTGGCGGAGCTATGGTTGACGTGGTCGTCTATGGCCACTGAGCAGTAGCTCTTGCGACTTCCCTCTCCCTCGATGTATCTCTCTGCCGGCTCATATCCAGCTCCTCCTTTGAAGATTGAAGTTGTATCCGGCTTCGCTTCAACTGATGGCTGCTCCTGTTCTTAGAGGTGGTTGTTCCGTTAGTCACCGGCTCAGCTTAGAATTATTTTTTTCGAAGAAACTGTTGTCTGGTTCTCAGACGCGGCGTAAGGCGTGGTAATGGTTGTGGTTGTATCGGGTGATCTCCGGTCGCCATTTTGTTCCCACGGTGACTCTTTGCGGTGGTCTACCACATCCCAGTGCTGTTGGATGCTCCTGGTCTCCGCAGCAGTGTTAGTTCACTAACTCTTCTTTCAGTTATTGGATCTATTCTGGAGTTGAGCAGCTGTTCTCTCGGATCCGTGTTTGTGTGTTTGTGTTTTGGTTGTGGTGAGGTCTTCTCTGTCTCCATTTGGGACTTCGGAGGTCTCTTTACCCGTGTTTGTGTGTTTGTGTGTTGCGCTGGTTGCTTTTGCGCCGAATAAATGCTCGATCTGGTCAAAGCGGGTGTGCTTGACCTCTGCCGTTGCTGTCTGATCGTGTGGGTGGGTGCTTCTGAGGTCCATCGTGAGCTGTTCTTGTCTGAGCCAAATCATCAAGAGCGGATCATCGGGGAGGGGCCAAAATTACCGGGTTCTGTCTCTCGCTATAACTGTGGTTCTTTTCTTTTGCGGTAAGCGTTTGGTGCTGACTGAGTCGAGCCTCTGATTAGTGGATATGGTTTGTAGTGTCTACCCCTTTTTAGCCTAGTTCGAGTTTATGTTTCTGTTTAGGATTTTCTTTTTATTTTTTGCTTCTTGTTAATCATTGTAATTCTGTCAAAAATTTTAAAACTGGTAATAATATCTTTACATTTTTACCAAAAAAAAAAAAAAATGATACAAGCTCTCAAATGACCTTTTGCAAGCTTCATTGAAGTTTTTTTCTCAGATTCTCAGGCATCAAATAATACACATTTTTAACTCTCTGGCTCAAATGTTGAAAAAGAAAATTCTACTCTTTTTTATTTTTGTTTTCAAATTGGTTAAATAGTAAATAACTAAATACATAATAATGAAGTTATACTGATATTAATTTTCCTCCTTTTTGGTGTTTCTCTATGACAACTGGGCCAAGTATGGACTCATAATCTAAAGTCAATATCTAAAAGATTGTCACTTCTTTTCAAATATCATCAACGTCGTCCATCTCCTACCTGTTCCATTGCTTCTCCAGCAAATGAGATATTCTGTTTCACAAAACCATCACGCAACTACTGTTATTATTATCACTTTATCTTCTGCATAAAAAATCAAGCTAGGCTACAGAAGAAAAAGAAAATTAAAATCATGTAAGGCTACAAAGTTATCATCAACTAATTGGCCATGTGCGTTTACATTCAAGTGCAGTATTAGTCCTCCTGATTCCTTCTTTACAATATTATTAAACAAAAGATCTTTCAGGTCTATTTAAAAAAAAATACTAACTTCATGTCTCATCTCGAGAAACAGCCACGACATCTGTTTAATACTCCTACTTAATTATTGGCATAGTAGCATAGACATACTTGACGTAAGGAAATTGAATATGATAGAATAAAAAAAATTACCATGGGATCAGGAGTTGAGTAATAGTAAAAGTGTTGGCCATTGTAGCCGTCCGGACACGGTGGTGTCTCGACAACGTCACCGTGACATTCGAGATTAACTCCAAATAGCCTCACCGTCCTCGAGCTCCCTGTAACAACCGTCGGTATCTCAGCGACAGCGCCTACAATTTACCATCGTCACGACACGTGAGCGTCTTTTAGTTACATATTTTGTATTATTAGTTAAAGGAAGAAATAACGAGCACGTTAGTCTAAGTTGATTGGACGGTTCTCCTTGGTTTACAACTTTGCGAAGATTATTGAAATTGCCGGGGTTTTATTTTCTTGTCCAGAATCAAAATGACACATGACGAAAAAAAAACAAAGAGATATATCTATTACAAAATGTTATTTCAGGTTGTTATTTTACATACATACACACGCAACAAAACTAATTGTCACATATTTTAGAATAAAATTAAATAGCTCCTGGGCGATTTTAATACCGACATTTTTTTGTAAGAAAATAAAATATCCACCAGCAAAAATGGTTAAGCTCAGTCTAAAAAATGTTCAAGGTAATCTAAAACACCAAGCATCAAATAATAACCTATATTATAAAAATGTACGAACGTATATATCTTGGTGAAAAGAAAAGACATTATCTATGACACATATCTTTAAAAACAGAAAATGTATATATATCTGACACATGGATAAGAGAAAAATAACAAAAAATAAATTGAGATAAGAGATAAAGAGTTTTACCATAGTGTGAATACTCTTGGTGAATGTTAGGGTAAGAACTAGTTGACGCGTGTACTTGACGGTAAGGTGTAGTCAAGCCGCTCCAGTACGCCGTCGTGTTAACTCGTGCCTCTTGAGACACGACGGAGACGGCGGTAGGGGAAGAAACCTCGCCGCGTTTTCGCCAACCAATGAAGACTCTATGTAGATCAAAACGGTGCCGCTGAAAGAAAACAACGTCCCCTGCGTGGAGGTGTTTGTCTTTCACGTACCTGCTCCATCCTTTGGTCAACACGTAGCTTTGGCTACTGTTCCAATACGAGTATCTGAATTTCCAACACTTGCCTGACTCGTCCTCGAAGGTAAGAAGCATCCCTTTCTCCGTCGTCTCCGCCGCCGCCACGTCATCCCCGGCATTATTGAGAGGGAAGTGTTTCTCGGCGTGTTGTTTCGGTATGACTAAACGGTTTAGCTTTCCGACGTCGCTTGGGGTTAGTGATTTCTCGAATAAATACTCTCTATCAACAACGGCGTAGTTTTGGTGATGGTGCACCGAGGGAGTGTTGTGGTGGATGTCTCTTGAGTAATGGTTGCCTGACATCTTTTTTGCTTGTGAGTGAGAGAGAGTAGAGAGGATGTGCAGAGGTTTGGTGGTGACAGAGAGATGGGTAATGGTACTAATATAGTATTATACGAAGGAGAGAGGAAAAGAGAGTGGTAAAAAAAAATAAATTGGGAAAATAGTAAAATAACTATTGATGTGAAAATTGTGGGAACTATTTGATGTAGATGAAGAGGAGGATGACACGACATCGATAGTACTTTTAAGGTTTTGCGTGATGATATTTATTTTCAATCATTATTTTATTTTCCCTTTTGTTGTTGTTGCAGACTTGCAAGTCTGCGGTCCATGTATATGGAGTAAACATTTTTGAAAATAATAGTATTGGAATACTCGTTTGATAAACCTTGTTGGCATTGGATCCAAAGAGGTTCTATTGTTATTTATACTACAAGAAAATCGTTTTAAAGTTAGTGTAGTTTTGTCTTAGTGTAAATATTCTTCATATTTTATTATGTCTAGCAAATTATATAAGGGATACCACCAAGATTATTGTTATTAGATTATTTTATGTTAAAGGACTTCCGTAGCCACGTAATTATGAGCACATAAATAATATGGAAAAAAAATAAAAACCCCTGTCTGAGATCTACTATGAGTAAACAGATCGAAACTTATCTGTTTGTTAAACAAAAATCTATGACGTCATTAATTAACAAGATCCTTAATAATGGACTTTCAAAGCAGATAAACCTCACTTATCACATAAATGTGTGGCTTGCATGAGTCAGAATCCTTTTTCATGTGGAAATAGAAAACATATGACATATCTGATAATCGAGTCAGCATCGGTTCTAAACGATTAAAGTCCTCATAAATGGGAAATAGTCTCTATATGTTTGTTATGTAACGTCGTGCATGAGAGAGACTGTAGATAAAAATCATTAAACTTTGATAACTTTATAATTAAGAACTCTCTTTATAATGTAAAAAGCAAATGATAATTGGTGTAATCACTTTTTGATTATGTGTTCATTAGTTTACGGTTACAAAGCAGCTAAAAACTATAGTTGGAATTCAGAAAGTGACGCAAACATTACCAACTATGGAAGAAAAAAAATATTTTGACGGACAGTGTTTGTTACGGCTGTCTATAAACGTAAAAGATAATATTTTGACAATTAAGTTTAGTTCTAAGCAATAAAAATCACTTTCATATTATAAATGAATAGTATAAACATTGTGCAATGAATAGGGATCCAGCGGCTGAGAAGTGAGGTGGTACATAATAAGTGAAAAGTAAGACGGTACAGAGGATACTTACCCCTGACGCAAGTGAGAAGCTCAAGTTGTGGAGCATGTGCTTTGCCTTTCCGACACACCATCGCATGCATCTTCACTTCTACTTCATACCTTCCCTTATGTTCCTTTCTCACTCTGTCTCTTTATTTTTACAGTTTATTCTCTCTTTTTCTTTATTATAATCATTTTATAATCGAGAGGGATAGCCGTCAAAAAAAATCGAGAGGGATATAGACTTAACAAATGATATGTGAAATCGACTTGACTTTGTGGCCATGTTTTCTCTTTTTGCTTCTATACAATACTGAACAACTATCCTCCTATAGTTTGTTTTGACTAAACTATCCTCCTATAGTTTGATGCTAACTAACACTCAACATGCCGTGGTATATAATAAACTAACATATAATTCACCAAGATGGGAAATTGAGAATAGTGGGAAACATTTTGATACTTGTTGACAGGGCCGGCTCAATAATATCATGGATTATGGGGCAAAAAACAATTTTAGTATCTAAACTATTATTTTTTTAAAAAAAAAATAGGATAGATATATTTTTTCAAAATACTAGAAATATTTTTAAAAATAAATTTTTTTTAAAAAAAAATACTTTCGTATAAAAAATATTGGCCCTTTTTTTATTTTTAATATAAAAATAAATATATGTTTTAAAAAAATTGGACTCTCATCTATTAAAAAATAGAAGAACAACAGATTGGATACGGGATGATCGCACCACTTGCCCTTATCTAAGTCGGCCCTGCTTGTTGAAATAGTAGTAATGTAAGGGATGAAGCAAGTAAAAGTAAAAACACAAAGATAGTGATTGGACTAGAATCGTTGGTAATACAACATCAATTGTTGTCCGTGTAATGAAATATATAGAGTGTACAATAGTTTCACGTTACTAAAGGTCGATATAAACAGTTTAGTAAAAGAAACTTAATGTATGAATTCAGGGAATTGAAAAATAACCCAAAACTTGAAATAGAAAGTAGAGTTATAAAGATTTATTACTTAATTATTTACTTTAATAAATCATGGAAGTTTCACTACAAGAAAACACAAGTTTTACGAGGGCAGTTTTCCTCGCTAGTTCGTCGTAAAAGCAGTATTACGACGAATTAGCGAGGAAACCCGTTTCGTCGTTATATGTTTGTCGTAACGCATATATCCTCGCTAAATCGTCGTAAGTTAGCGAGGAAATAATTTCGTCGTAAAAGCGAAGGAAGATATTTCGTCGTAAAGACCACGTAAAGATTCCTCGTAAGGACGTCGCTAATTTTCCTCGTAAAGACCACGTAAAGATTCCTCGTAAGGACGTCGCTAACATTCCTCGTAATTACCACGAAAATCTTTCCTCGTAAGACACTCGTAAATAAATACTCGTAAAATTGACGTAAATACCTTGAAAGCTTTCCACGTAAAGAAAACGTAAAAACCTTGATAGATTTCCAAACGTTTCCTCGTAAAAACCACGTTAAGCTTCCACGTAAAGAAGCCGCAAAATTAGCTACGAATTTACTTCGTTTCATTATTTTATAGAAATATAAAAAATTATAATTATAAATATAATTTAAATTATTTAAATTATTAATGAAATTAAAATTCTAAAAAAATCAAAACCAAAATATTTTATATATAAATAAGTTTTGAATTCATAATACAAGAACCAAAATTAAAAAGAACTTGGGTGGTCGTTAATTAATCGCCTCGTAGAATTCATCACTCCTCGCCTGAACATCCGCCTCGGCATGTGAGTCGTCGGTCGGTGACTGGCCTGGGATAGGATTTTCTTGTCGCATGGTCCTCAACAAAGTCGCCCATTCCGGATTTGTGGCCGCTACCACGTCCAAGAAGCCCTCGAGTCCACCCATACGAGATCGCAGCTGAGTAGAATCTCTACGCAGCTGAGTAGACTCTCTACGCAGCTCTTCGGACTCCCTACGCAGCTGAGCGACTTCATCATCCCGTCGCTGAACATAAGACGATGTCGCTATCGGAACATCGTTGACGGAACCAATCCCCAACGTCCGTCCCTTTTTTTTAGGGACAACCTTAAAAACAAAAAATAAATTTGTTAGTAAAAATTTAAAGTTAAATTAAATGAATATTTAAAAAAATTAAAATTTTAGAAAATTTACCTCCTCGTAAAGCTTATCCACTTCAGGTGTGGATAAGGTGACGGGTAATCCATCGGTGGACTGTTGGGTCAGCTGGGTCTGGCGTTCTTCAACCCGAGCAGCCAAATCGTTGTAGATTTGTTCGGACTTGCCATCTATAAATCGGCCCGCCTTGTTCTTGTGGGTCCTCTCGTAAAGTTGCATAAGAGACGGGAATTCTCCCGTCTCTTTGGCCTAAAAAAACATTTAAGAAAGTTGTTAATTAGAATATATATATAAAAATATACTAAAAATTTAATATAATTAAATTTTTAATTACCATTTCCAAACGGACACCAGCGTGGGGTTTTTGGCCCGTAGTGTGAAGCATCGGCCCGTTCCCGTGCTCATCGACTGTGTTACGGGAGTTAGAGCAAGACTGGGCGATTCTAATGGAATCAGGAAGACGCCAATATCGGATGAGGCCATCCCAGACATCCGTGGTGAGCTCAGCGGGTTTGCCACGCTCATACCCCTTCACGATCCAGTCACCCTTCCAGTTGGAGACCGTGTCCAACAAGCGAACTTTCGCCTTCGCTTCAAACTTCTTCCTCACCCTCTCAGTGATCCCGAAGGCCCAATTATATTTTTGCTGTTGGAAAAAATAATTTATAATTAGTTTTTCAGAAAAAAATATATATATAAATAATTAAAAAATTTAAAGATATATATTTAATTAATAGAACTTACAGCGTAAATTTTGAACCACGTCTTTCTGACGTAGTGGGGCGTCATTTTCCAGTTCGGATGTGCCATGGAGAAGTAACCTTTTATCGTGTCGGTTACGTCCGATGCAAGACATCCGTCAATCCCCCACCTGAAAAATACAAATTTAAAATATAAATTATTTTTTAAAGTTATAAAATAATTTAAAAAGAATAAAAAAATAATGAAACATACCATAAAGTTCCGTCCGGTCGGTCGGGGTCGATGACTGGTAAACCTTCTCTGCCTGGCAGACGGAGAATGTCCTCTACGGTGTACTGCGAGTAAGGAGCACTCGGAGGCACCATCAAATCGGGATGAATCTCGGCCGCGGGCATCGGAGGTGCCGGCATCGTAGGAGGCACAGGAGGGGAGGCATCTGGGGAGGCACGTGAAGAACCGATGGTGCACTAGAAGAAGGAGATCCAATGACTCTCTGAGTGTACTGAGTCTCGGGGACAGTCTCCTGACCCGAAGAACCGGGAGCTGAAGAAGACGACGGGTCTAAACGACTACCCGGCTCTCCGAACATCTCTCTGTAATGGGCAGTAAGTCTACCTTTTCGAACCTGAGAAAAAAATTTAATTTTTAAAATTTTCGTAAACATATATAAATTCCCTATACTAAATAACATAAGATCCGTAAACCTATCTAAATTCCCTATACTAACCACCTAATCTATCCTAAACTAATCAAACTAGAGAGGAATTAGGGAGACTTACCATTGCTACGAATTAGGGAGGAAGTGGAGAGGAAGTGGAGAGGAAAGACGGAGCGAGCTCGCTCGGGATATATATAAGATTACTTGTCCTCGTAATTTCCTCGTAAACTTACGAGGAATTACAGAGGCCCGCGTTTTCAGTTACGACGAAATAGCGACGAAATACAAAGGCCCGCGTTTTCGTTAACGACGTTTTACGACGAATTAAGTTACGTGGAATTAACGAGTTAACCAGTTACGAGGAATTAGCGAGCCTATATTTTCTATAAATACCCACAACTTTCCTTCTCAAACCACACACAAACTCACAAAACACACCCTATCTCAAATCACACTCCTCACCAAAATACTTTTCAAATTAGAAATATTTGAAAAAAAAAAGAAGAAAAGAAGATATTAGAATTTATGTGGGTGAGACTTAAGTCTCGCCACATATAATTCCAGTATCTTTCTTTTTTTCTTTTTTACTAGTTTTTATACTATGAGGAAGTAGCTAGTCCCGCTTTTCACCAAATTAGAAATATTTGGAAAAAAAGAAAGAGAAGAAGATATTAGAATTTATGTGGGCGAGACTTAAGTATTATAATTGCTGGAAGTCTTGCTACATATAAATCTGGTGTCTCTCTTCTTTTCCTTTTTTTTTCTAGTTTTTATTCTACGAGGTTTTTACGACGATTTTTTTTACGAGGTGTTTACGACGAAATCATCCTACGTGGAATTAAAGAGTGCCTCCTTCGTCATTTACTTTACGTGGTATTTACGTCTATTTACCTTACGAGGTCTTTACGACGATTCCGTCCTACGTGGAATTAACGGGTTTCGCTTTCTTTATTTTTTTTAGTTTCGTCGTTATTTCCACGTAAGATAACGAGGTCTTTACGACGATTCTGTCCTACGTGGAATAAACGAGGATTACGTCGTACATTCGACGTCAACTTACGAGGAATTAACGAGTATTACGTTTAATCCCTAAAATCCGAAACCCCAAACCCCAAAACCCCATATTCCTTATCTTCTACTTCATATATTCCAAACCCCATCTTTATTTTCATTCCAAACCACAATTCCCACATTTACTTATTTATAAAACAAACTCCCACAATTTCTTATTCATAAAACAAACTCCCACATTACCTTATTCATAAAACAAACTCTCACATTACCTTATTCATAAAACAAACTACACAAAATCAAATACATCAATCGGATACATCGACATTCTCGTCATCACTAGAAATATCATCATTTTCATTAAACTCGTCTTCTACAGCTTCGTCTGTGGCATCATCGGTAAGATCTTCGTATTCGTGATTATGCGGATCAATGAGAAGGATGTCATCAACTTCTTGTTCAGGTTCCTCGACTTCATTTATCTGTTCTTCTTGCAATGGTGGTTCTTCTCCACTGATGATTCGTCCTCGAGGTGTAACTTTGATCACTGCTAACCAATTTATACCCGAATCTCTCATCCGAGGGTATGGAAGGAAGCTAACTTGGTCTGCTTGTGAAGCTAAGATGAAAGGCTCGAATTTGTTGTACCGACGTCCACCGTTGACATCAACTACACCAAATTTGTTAGACCGAACACCTCTGTTGACGACGGGGTCGAACCATTCACATTTGAAGATGACGCATTTCAGCTTCAGTATCCCTGGAAATTCGACTTCAATAATCTCCGTCAAGATCCCGTAGAAATCTGTTTCCCCTTTCACACATATTCCATAGTTACTGGTCGCCCGCTGTCTACCATACTCATATGTGTGAAAAGTGTAGCCTCGTGTGAAATACATCTGTGATGTGGTGACCTTTACAAGTGGAGATTGAATTACTTCGTGTAACCACTTAGGATAATCTGCATCGTCGTCATAATCAACCTGCAAAAATAAAGAGAACATTAAAATACAAATCATGTATGAAAAAATAGTTTGAGTTATAATACCTGATTCCGCAACCACTTAATGAAGTGCTGATCTTTCCTTTTGTCTACGTCACTTGTGGATATACCAGGAAATGTTTCTTCGACTTGAGAAACAAATAGGCTGTAAAATTAATCACATTTCATAGGAATGAATCTCTTGCAATTATATAATTAATTATATGTGTTTTGAAGTGTCCATATATGTTACCTTTCAAAATAACGCATCAATGGATCCTCGCAATTGAGTAGAATATAGGTGTGTGCACTATGAGCGTCTTGTTCACTCGACCACCAAACCTCTTTAGACTTCCCACCGAGTCGTCCAATCTGGCTAAAGATGTCTGGAACACCAGCAACTGCATATGTTGGCGCAACTCCACCATCATCATATCTTCTTGGAGCTCTTCTACGGGTACGTACTTTTGACGCAAAGTAGTACGATGTGAAGTGAGAAACTTCTTCCGTCAAACTTCCAGCAATTATAGAACCTTCAACTTTGGCGAGGTTCTTTGCTTTTCCCTTCAAATATTTCATGGCTCGCTCATACTGATACATCCATCCGTAATGTACAGGTCCACGAAGCAATGCTTCATATGGGAGGTGGACAGCTAGATGCTCCATGACGTCAAAAAATCCAGGAGGAAATATCTTCTCCAAGTTGCACAATAAGATGGGAATGTTCTCCTGAAGCTGTTCTACAACTTCTTCTTTAAGAGTGCGTGTGCTCAGATCCCTGAAAAATGCTCCAATGCCTTTTATATTCCAAAAACAATTAAACACATTGTTAGTCGTATATTATTTTGCAAACTAGACCGTTATAAAATTATTGTGATATAAAACACTACGAACCTGCAAGTGCTTCATGTACGTTTGTTGGAAGTAGCTCCGCAAATGCAAAGGGCAGTAGTCGTTGCATAAAGACATGACAATCATGACTCTTCATCCCAGAGAACTTTTGACCCTTTTCAACACATCTAGAGAGATTTGAAACATACCCATCGGGGAACTTCACTTCTGATGCCACCCAGTTGAACAAACCGACTTTTTTTCTGAAGACAGTCTGAATATCGGAACGGGAACTTGTCCATTGCTTTTAATATGTAACTCGCTTCTTGAGCAAATATCCGGCAAGTCCAACCTCGATTTTATGTTGTCTTTTGTCTTCCCTGGGACATTCAATATTGTATTCATGATGTTCTCAAAGAAATTCTTCTCTATATGCATCACATCGAGGTTGTGGCGCAGAAGAAGATCCTTCCAATATGGCAACTCCCAAAATATACTCTTCTTGTGCCAGTTGTGATGAACACCGTAAGAATCAGGCATATTACGAGGGACATGCCAATTACCACCCCAACGAACTGTTTCGTTAGCTCCGTAGTAGTCGATTTGTGCTTCAATTTGTTCTCCAGTTAGATATGGTGGAGAAGTGTCTCTCACAACCCTTTTGTGCCTAAACAAATTCTTGTTTCTTCGGTAAGGATGGCCAATGGGAAGAAATCGACGATGACAATCAAACCAACTTGTCTTCCTACCATTCTTCAGTTGAAACGCATCTGTCGTTCCATTACAATATGGACAAGCTAATCTCCCATGTGTAGTCCATCCAGACAACATCCCATATGCAGGAAAGTCACTTATGGTCCACAAAAGCATAGCTCGCATCGTAAAATTCGTCTTCGTTGAACAATCATACGTCCTCACCCCTGTTGACCACAAATCCTTCAACTCTTTTATCAGTGGTTGTAGGAAAACATCCAGGGACCTTTTTGGATGGTTCGGACCAGGTATCAATATCGTCAAAATAGCAACTCCCGTTGCATGCACATCTCCGGTGGCAGGTTGTATGGCGTAAGAAAGACTGGCCACAATGAATATTGTCTCCCTGACATTCCGAACGGACTAAATCCATCTGTGCATAATCCGAGATACACATTCCGGCTATTGCTAGCAAAATCCGGATGTACTTTGTTGAAATGTTTCCAGGCTCTTGCATCTGATGGATGAGTCATCTCACCATCCGTCTGAGTATGCTCGGCATGCCATCTCACCTATTACGTCCCCGTCCTTGCGGCTTGAATCGTGGCTTCTTGCAGAATCGACATGCTTCTAGCTTCTCATCATCTCCCCAATAGATCATGCAGTTGTCGATGCAGACATCTATCATCTCCGAACGCAACCCAAGACTATAAACTAATTTCTGAATCTCATAATAAGAATCAGCAGACACATTGTCTTCCGGCAAATACTCTTTAAACAAGTCCGCCCATTCGTTCATGCAACTTTCAGGTAGATTGTGATCAGTTTTAATATTCATCATTCTAGCAGCCAACGACAATTTAGAGAGACCTTCTCTACAACCACTGTAAAGTGGTTGATTCGCCGCGTTTAACATTCCGTAAAACTTTTTTGCATCTATATTAGGTTCTTCATCTTCATCATGAGCTACGAATGCATCAGCTACCATATCATGAACCCTATCATAATCTACCATCTCCTCCTGATTGTAACTATGTTCATTATGCAAATGATGATTAACCGGTTCTTCCTGAAAATTGCTATTACTACTACTAGCTTCATTCTGATCATAATTATAACCTTCCCCATGTTGAAACCAGATATAGTAATTTGGCGTGAAACCTCTATTTATTAAATGCTTCCAAACATTTTCACGGTTTGCCAATTTCGAATTGTTGCATTTCCGACAAGGACAGAACATCTTACCACTTTCTTGGGCGAGCGGTGTTGAATCTGCTTGGTGCATAAATGTCTCCAGCCCCGCAAGGTATTCTTTCGTCACTCTCCCGTTAGCATCTCTATGCATATACATCCAATTCCGCAACTCGTATATAGTCCCAGAGCCAGCCATTTTTTTTTCTTTCACGTTTTTTGTTGTTGGTGTGTTTAAAATGATGTTCCAACATCCATATTTATAGAAAATTTCGAATCTGGTAGTTGTAATTTTACTATGAAATTACGACGAAAATTAATTGTATGGCCAAAAAAAAAAACGTGAGCCACCTACCAAGTTGGTGGATTCAAAATTTCCTCGTTAAGTACACGTAAAATATTTCGTCGTAAAGCACTCGCGAAATTTACGTGGCTTTTACGAGGAAAAACTATTTCCTCGTAAAAGCCACGTCAATTTACATCGTCTTTACGACGAATTTTTTTTGTCGTTACCTTACGACGAAATAACGATGCTTTTCTTTCGCAACGTAATTTCCTCGCAAAATCAACGTTTTTTTACGAGGATTATTTTTCCTCGTTAAACTTCCTCGGTAAAAATACGTTTTCTTGTAGTGTTTTGATAATAGTTTTTGGTGTTTGGATCGAAATGTAAATAATATTATATTTGGATGTAAATTGTAGTTTATAACTGGAGTTGAATTATACATTGACTATTCATTTCAGCAAATAATTGACCATCAACTAGTATTTAATATATCATCCCATATATATTAACTTTAGAGCATTACACAATGTTTTTGTATACACATGTCATCATTAGAATGATTTTTAGAATCTCTTAAAAAATAAGTTAGTTTATACAAATATATATTATATTTTTATTAAATTTACTATCAAATTAGCGTACAAAATATTATTATAGTTAACATATATATGATAATTAATGATTATTAATAATACGTATTTGATAAAAGAAAATTTGTATTCTCACTCTTTTTTGTCTAATTTTATATTATTAGAAAAATTAAACAATCATATTAAATATATAATACATTTTTAGATTTTTTCTTATATGTTATATTTAGAATTTTTAAATGACTATAAATTGTTAAAAAAATAAAAGTTCCACACTGAAAAATTTGTGATAGATGATTTGACTTTTTTTGTTTAAGTAAGATACAAATGTTCATAAATCGTATGAATATTAAGTCTCATTAATATATATTAATATCATTTAAATTAAATTATATACTATATAAAAATATATAAATATGTTAATTTCAAAATTTGTATTCAAAAATTATTAAGATCTTAATATTATAATTTTGAAATTTGTATTGATAAATCTCACATTAATTTTTTTTGATTAACTGTTTAATTTTTTGTTACAGCAAATATACAAATGTTCATAAAATCATATGAGTAGGAAGTGTCAATAATAAATATTTATATTAAAAATGAAATCACTTATGGAGAGTCAATAGTAAACAAATTGAGAGCAGAAAACCTAATCCTCTTTCATCGATGTTGTCTATCTATTTTTTGTGATTTATGTTAGTCGTAAAACTTAATTTTCATTTGTGCATATGAAGTCTTTAAAAAAATTAAAATGAGATGTAATACGTTAACTCTGCAACAACGATGATACATTTAAGAAATCATATTCATTATTTACAGTCGATAAAGATTATAGTGTTGCAAATATAAAAAATATTTAATGAACAAATATTAGTATAAAAAATTTACAATGTGTATTCGCGCTGATTATCATCTAGTTAATATTGTATTTAATGAGTACGACATTATTGTATATTACATCAGCTGATTATCATCTAGTTAATATTGTATTTAATGAGTACGACATTATTGTATATTACATCAATGTTGTAACTAATTTGGTCTAAACGTCTGAGTCTAATTTCTATATTGTTTGACGGTTGGGTAAATTCCTGTTATATTACCATCTTAAATCGTGAGTTAAATAAATAGTTTACTGAAAATAAATATCTATATACTATATAAGCGTACTTCAAAAATCAGGACGTGCAAATGAATTACGTCCGTGGTCCACTTCTATATTTTTTGGTGAACTTTTACAAGTGTCGTTTATGTAATATATCGTTTGTAGATTATATGATCGTGATATAATTCTCACGTGCTTTCAGGCCTAGGTTCCTAATTTCCAATTCATGCTGAGGTGAGTCTTGTGAGTTCTGTATCAATTTATAAAATTATACTTCATAATATATACTTTTTCTGTTCCACAGAGATAGATTTTTAGTATTTTCACACATATTAAAAAAACACATTAAACTACCATAATAAATATATCATTTTTTATAATTTTTAATTTTCAATAAATTTAACCAATAATAATTCAATAAAACCAATTAATTTTCTTGAAGTTTACAATTTTTTCACAGAAAACACAAAAATACAATTTTCTGAAACAAATTATTTTTCTAAAAAGTCTATCATTAAGAAACAGAGAGAATATAATACAAATATATATATATATATATATATATATATATATATATATATATATATATATATATATATATATAACTCCTATAATTTATTAGCCGAGAAATTATTGCTTGAGTTTCCAATATAATTGCAAAACAAAGATGCGATAAGATTTGTTACATTGGACTCTACTCGTGTTTTCGTGTTTCACTCCCCTCCTCATACTTTTTTTTGGGTGTAAATGTTAAGACCTCATACTTTAATCCATTGCGCATAATTATAAAAGATCCACACAGATATACGTTTTCTTTCATGATATATTATATATCACAAAGGATTACAAATCACATGTTTGTCTGTCTCTGTATATGAGCTATTTGCTGGTAGGAATTTAAAATTGTAACTCGCTAAATGAGTTTTGCTTGCTAAAATAGGACCATTTCTAACTTTTGGTCAAGGCAAATTCTAACAGCGTAAAATAAATGAGTGAAGAATAATTGTCGCAATACCGTTAATCGGATTTGTTTCATATAGGGGTGTTCAATCCGGATATCGGTTCGGTTTCGGTTCGGTTTTTTTCGGTTTTCGGTATTTCGGTTAGTAAAATATAGCTACCATTCTAAATCCATATTTACTTCGGTTCGGTTCGGTTTATATACCGTCGGTTTTCGGTTTATTCGGTTTTATACCAAAAAACATAATTATTTTGTTTGAGATCATATAATATGAATTTTAGAGTCATATTGTCAACACACTCATTTATTAAAAACCTATTACATGTTCAAATAAATGAACAAAAAAGTAAAAATGCTTCTATCATCAAATAAAATAATCAAATCTATAACTAAAATCAAAGCTTGAAATTTTGAAAATAAAAATATGAAACAAAAGAAAAGTTTTTTCACTCTTCCATATTTAGTGTTCATTAAAGTCATGTTTTTTCAATTGAAAATTTTCCATTAATTATTGTCCATCAAATTTATAATCTTCATATTAATTTAGTGAAGACTAAAATAAATCAAAAAGATCAAAAAAGACTTAGAAAATAAGATGTCTGAATTGCGATGTATTGTTATTTAGTTATAGTTCAAGTGTTTTACAAATTAAAATTTTTTATTACTATAAAATCATGGTAATAATTATTAACACAAATTTAAATTATGTAACAGATAGATTTTCATGTATTGTTATAAAATAGATACATATTTACATGTTTCTACTTTTAATCGGTTTTGTTCGGTTTATTCGGTTTAATCGGTTATATACCAAACCATATCCAAATCCTACGGTTTTTAGAAAATTATATCCATTCGGTTTATATGGTATATACCAAAACCAAACCATATTGTTTATTTCGGTTCGGTTCGGTTCGGTACGGTTCGGTTTTACCATATTGAACAGCCCTAGTTCATAGCTAGCCAAGACCCTACCAATAACTAATTGTCTAATTAGTTTTACATAAATAAAAAGGACCAAAGGACAAAACGGTCTTATTTCCTAAGGTTGATTTAGAGATTTATTAGTTCCCTCGTTAACACCTACATATAAAGTTTTAGGGGAAATTCTATAATAAAATTTTAAAACAAAAATATTTTTTATAATTTTGAAAAAAATTAATAGTATGATTTTATAAATATAATTTTTATATTTATTATAATATTATGATTTTTAATATTTTATAATTATAAAAAATGTAAATATTGTTAATTTATTATTTAACACCAGTTGCATTTGATAATTTATTTGTCACAAGAGTCTCGCAAACACATTAATTTCTAATTGATGTACCAATCCTACAAATCTCTAAAAAAACGTTTAAACCGCACTCATCCGCATTTGTAAACTCTCGCAACCACATCTGTAACCGATGCGGTTACACCAGACCTCTCGTTAACGATCCCACAACTTTCTAACCACAATCGTCAATTCGACTTTTTAAAGTGAATCTTTTCATGTTACAAATTTTTTTATAAACCCTAAATATTAGTAGCTATTTTCTTTGATTATATTACAAGAAAATGAAATAAATTCTCAGCGAATGCGACATCTATTAGGTAGAGATCTGAGTAGATTTCATATATTAGATTTTTCTCTTTTAAGAATCAGTTTCATCAGTAGTATATTTTTTCTTTCAATAATTTGTTAAGAAAACTCAAAGTTTGAAATATTTTTTTAGTAATTGACAAAAAACATATATCAATTTAGTCCAGAATAACAGAAGATATGATCTGTTTCGAAGTAATTTTTGGTTTACACATCTTTAAGGGGTTATATAAAAAAATTACTATTTTATTAATCATGTATAGGAATTACAAAAGTTGTGTAAATAATTACACTTTCGGCAATCATCTAACTTTTTAAGAAGGCAATTACATTTTACATCTAGTGAAAATCAAGAACTAATTAAGCCAAATTATTTAGTACCATGACTGAGGTAGTATATACTTTTTTCACCGTTATTTAGAAGATTTCACCAACCGCCGCTTGTAACCATATTACGTATATGTATTATCAACCATTATTTTGGTCTCTGATATCGTCTATATGTATGCTGTATGGGTTTGTATGGTTTTTAAATGACCTTGTTTTTGGACTTGTATGTGAAATATTCTCTACTTAATAAAATAACAGTGAAAAAATGTATTATCAACCATTTGCAACCATATTTAAATAAGTAATATTGCTCAAAACACTGTTAGATACAATACTTATTTTGCTGCTTTATAAATTACAACATTAGACGACATGTATAGACACACGTATGTAAAGATAATATAATGATCTCTTTTGCACAAAGGAAAGGCACGAAAGGAGTCTGCCCATGTAATTCGTGGAGGGTTCCTAAAATGATATATCCTTTAGAAATATGTTCAAAACACGACAACATTATTTTGTTATTTTTTGTGTTGCGAGAAGATTCGTGAAACTATGGGTAAGTTGCGCTAGTTTTGCTTTTGATTATTTCTATATCTGACATTTTGTCCATTCCCTAGTAAATTAAAACAATATGTAATTAAAAATCCGTTTAGTTTTCGCTGTCGTTATCTCAATCCTTGATCATCAATTTTACATAATAATATTAGGACAAGACAAGCTTGTATCATGCGCATTGAATGATGAAAATCATGTTCAAGCCAATGGTGTAGCTCCTGAATGACACAGTTACGTCGGCACCAATCGAGATAACTAAGAATGTATGCTAGCCATGCCTATTCACTTTTGTTTTTGAAACAACTATTCAAAAAATTTGAGTGTTGGGAAGGATTAAGAACTACTATAAAACTGGTAACCTAGATTTTACCTGTTAATTGTACTTCTGTTTTTCGGACGATTCATATTTTCTATGTACTATGTATATGAACTTGGAACTTTTATATAGGACCTCTGAATTTACAGCCAAATTTTAGTGATGTTTGCGAACTACGTCGATTCGTTCAAACTATATCTATCAAACTTTAACACATCTTAAAACATCGAAAACATAAAGAACGTTACAATGCGCTCGTTTGTATAATTTTAAAACTAAAGTACGTTATCAACAGATGTAACTATATTATTTCATTAGCAAAACAAAAAAACAGATGTAATTATAATTTGTGAAAATTATGAATGTAATATGGTATAATCTATATTTAATATATACTTACCTGTGGATTAATAAACCTGATAATAATATTTGTTTGCATACTTTACATTTAGGGGACCAAAGCTAGCTATTTGTTGTATTTTCTATGAACCAAAACTAAATGCCCGAAGAGGACCACATATTTCCTTTACATTTTTGTTTTTCTTATTAAAAATATCTGCACTGTATTGACAAAAAAAAAAAAAATATCTGCACTGTACAAATATATATTAAACCCTGATATATATATATACACACGATATCTTAAGACTTAGAACCGACAATTTCACAATTTATTAATGTAAAAGTCACAAATATATAGGTAAAATTTGCGTAGAGAAGAAACACACAAATATATAGACTAAGCTGAAAGATAATCAACAGTTACAAAAATAGGAAACCAGTAATATGTTACAAAAAAAAAGAAAAGGAAACCAGTAATATGATATTGTATTCACATAAGTTTTAAGGAATTTAGATGTATACAACTTTCCCTCTATAATTTTCTTGTCCATCTATGTTATGTTATATGTTATGTTATTTAACTATTCATTATTTTTACTGCACTCTCTTCATTTATTTACCAACCACATTCATATTATTGATCTTGTTGAACAATCACTAATTTATAAGTGCTTCAGCCGCAACTATTAAAGAATTGTAGTTATTCACGTACAATACATGTGTATACATTATCTTCAAAATGTTATCCAACTTGGAGGGTGAGTTTGAGAATGTGGAATGGACGAAGACAAACTATTTGAAGCTTTTATGTATAAGAAAATAAAACACAAAACGTTATTTGATATAAATAAAACAAAAAGGGCCGGCTAAGTTTGGCGGTTTGGTTGAAAAGGATGGTAGGACAATAGAAACAAAACATTTGCACGCCTCTTTCTCTCACTCTCTTCTTCTGAGTTCTTTCTTTGCATCAAAGATTCACGTCCCATTTCTTTTATATGTAAAGGCCCCATTTCAAAGTTTTATTTGGTCTAAATGTTAAGATAAACTGTTGTGGATAAACTTTTTTGATATAATGTTATTATATCCCATTTCAAAATTGTTATAATGTTATTAATATTTTTTTCCTTGAGTTTTCATAGTTAGACCATCTCTAATGGTTTACTATATTTTATAGTAGTTTCCATTCTAAATTAGAGTAATTTTAAAATAGAGTAGAATTTCTCTTTAATGGTTTACTCTATATTTGATTCTAAGATTAAAGGAAAATGATTAAATATATTCCTTTTCTATTTTATGAATAATTCTTTTACTTACAAAATTTACAAATTGATCTCTTATATTTTGTTTTTCATAATTTTTTTTATAAATTATATATTTATATCAAACATTTATTATTTAAAAAATACATTACATTATATTGACAATTTTGGTGGATTTGGAAACAATTTACCAGAAAATTTAAGTCAACATTATCTATAATTTTAGTTTTATGTTATGTTGCTTATTTTTAGTTTTAGTATTTTTTTTCTTTGGCTAATCTTATATAATTAATTTTAATTTAGTGCTTGTTTTCTTTGGCTGATAAAATAAGTTTCCAATGTTTATATATATTGTGTTGAACATAATGTGTTGTTTGCATAATTAAACTACACAAATAGTTACAAAATAAAAAGACTAAAGAATAAATTGATTAAAGTATAAATAAAAAAATTACTTTATAATAGAATGAAAAAAAAAGTTACTCTAAATATAAAGTAAAAATAGAATTATACTATTTTAGAGTGGGATATAGAATGGTATCGGAAAATGTTTTATTCTATAATAGAGTTTAGTGTAGAAAATATAGTGGAGTTGGAGATATCTTTATTAGTATGTTATAATGTTAAGAGATCGTAACATTAAACCATAGTGACAATGAATTTTACTGCCTTCAAATTACTGACAAAATTTACTGTAACCACGATCACGCCTTTTCAGCATGAGCAATGAAACATTCGAAAAATGTTTATAATTTTAAAATAGTTTGAGATGGTTTGATGATAGTAAAATATGGTAAATAGAAAGCAAGGGAAAACTCAATTATGTTTTGTTTAAGTGGTTCGTTGTTGACAAAAAGAGAAAAAGTGGTTCGTTTTCGTGTATAAGTGCAAGGTTGAAAAATATTTGTAAAGAAGACTGTATCTACTTTTGACATTCAAACTATAAATATATGTTAATAAAAATATTATCGGATGTCATTTAGCCACAAAAAAAATTCAAACTAATTTCGTCAGAGAAATGATGTTTAATAAAGATTGTCATCGGAAAAAAATATGTTTAATAAAGAAAAAAAGTAAATAAAAAGTTCAAAGAATCGAGGCCTCGTACCTCTCCGTCAATTAGGATTAGAGATAGTCTAAATTTGACTTGTTGACTCATACCTCTCCGTCAACGAGAGCGACATGGAACATAATTTTTTTTTTTTGAGCAAACATGAAACATCATTAGTGGCCTAAATTCTGAGAAAATAAAACTATAATCCATATGAAAAAATATTTAACAATATTTCTGACATATGACAACAGACAGATACTTTGAAATGAATAGATAGAGGTTGCCTTTTTTAATTCACTAAATTAGAAAAAATGTGGTTTTCACGTGAGATGGTGAGAAAGTCAATAAATAAATAAATAAATAAATAAATAAGAGTGGGCTTTTAAATTGGGCCCACACTATGGCAGTAGCAGGCTGAGAGGGAATTGGTCCCACAACGCCCATGATCCCAGAATTTCCAAAGAAAATGGAGACAATATCTGTGTTTATCCGAAAGCCAACCTCACGCTTTGGATTATCTTCATTCGTATTGATTCATTTATGATATTTGTCTTTTTTATTTTTTTGTTGAAAAAGATAATTACTTATAAGAAAATATGAAATGGTAAGAAGAGGAAGAAAATGCAATGCTCGAAGCAAAAGACAATGTTTTAAAAACCGGACCGGACACCGACTCGGCGTATTCACTGGTTGATTGGTCGAACCGGTTTAACCGGTCGAACCGGGTTTTTATTTATTAAATATATTTATATATTTAATATATAAATATATATTATATAATTAATCATATATAAAAATGTCTGATGAATATTATCTAAAATAGCATCATAAAATAGATAAATAGTAACTGAATATTTAATGTAATGAACTAAATGAAAACATGACAAAAAAAAATCTGTTGGAGAATGATAGAATATCTCAAATTTATTCAGTTGTATCATCTTGAGAGAATGGCACTTCATCTTCGGTACCTTCTAAAACAAGAAAAAAAATATGAAAAATGCATGAGTTAAATAATAGACATCATAGCCAAAAAAAACATGTCGTATAAAAGAAGATGTATCTACCGTTCAAGTTCAAGGTTTCAGAAGTTGCATCTTCTCCATCTTTTGGGTTTTCTTCAGTAAGTGCATTCTCAAGTTCATCATAATCTAGTTCAGCTTCTCCACTTTCTTCTACTACCCAGAACTCAGTTTTATCAATGGACTCATAATCAATTGGATCATATGACCTCTTTCTTTTTGAGAACCTGAGCATATGAACATTTAATAGTTATATTCTATAATTTCATAGCTGTGTATTTGAACTTAAACTCACCTATCTTGCAGGCGCAAATTGTAATGAACGTAGACAAGATCATTGAGTCTTTGATGTTCCAATCTATTCCTCCTTTTTGTGTGAATTCTTTCAAACACAGACCAATTACGTTCACAGCCCGATGAAGATGCAGTTTGGCTAAGAATTCGAATTGCTAGCTTCTGCAAAACAGGAACATCATATCCAAAGAACTTCCACCACTCATCTGCAATTGAAAATTCTGCTTGAGAAGTAATATTCCAAAGTACTAAATAAATAACAAAAAGAAAAGTATATGCAAAGATATACCAGGACGAGTGGTTTTCGAACAACTTAAAGCTGATGAATGTGAGAAGCTTTTCTCACGTTCTCTATACATTGTCATCCCCTCAAAGATCTTTGTTCTGTCAGACCCTTTTTGTTTTTCCATCAAATTTAACATCCCTTTCAATATCTCAGGCTTTTTTGAAAAGTTCTTTTGATCATACATGAAAGCTGGATTGAAGAAGTATGCTGCAGCATGAAGATCATGGCGCAACATTCTATCCCACCTGTTCTTTATGATCCTTGTATAAGGCTTATACAATTCCTTCTTTTTTCCAAATATCTTCTTGATGCCTAAACGTGCTCGATACATTCCTTCATAGACATATGGTAATGATGGCTTCTCATCAGTATCACAAACACGCAACAAGCGTATCATTGGAGCCATAATCCTTACGATCAACAAACAATGCGCCCACATGTTTTCATCCAAAACAACAGCCTTGACACATCTTGCTTTCTCTGTTTTCAGAAACTGCCTGAACTCTTGATCTACTACCAAAGCTTGTAAGTCATCTTTATGTGCATATGCACTCTGAAGGGCTATAAAAGTGGTAGCAAATCGGGTTTCTCCTGGACGAATGATTTCCCTCCAACCTTGCCTCTTCCTCAAAAAATTTAAAGTTGACTTATGATTGTAGACAAAGATAGTTACCTTTGATACAGCAGAAACTAACTCTTTAACATTAGGCATGTTTCCCACATCCTCCAATATTAAATTCATGCAATGAGCTGCACATGGAGACCAAGAAATATTTGGATATCTCTCCGCAAGTAGTCTACCTGAAGCCTTGTAGTTAGGCGCATTATCAGTCACTAAATGAACCACGTTTTCAGAGCCAACCATTTCCACCATCTCAGCAAATAAATTACACAAATTCTCTGCATTTGTGTATACATCAGATGCATCAACCGACTTGATGAACGTAACTCCTTTTGGACAGTACACTAAAAAATTGATCAGTGGTCTTTTTCTAGTGTCTTTCCATCCATCTCCCATCAAGGTACAGCCGGTGCTAGCCCACGTGCTTCTAAATGATTCAACGATCAAAGATACATGTTTTTTTGCATCTCTTAATAACCCAACCCTCAAAGCATGATACGAAGGACCAGTATATCCATGTCCTAAACTAGCAGCTTTGCTTAACATAACTGGAAAGAATGGAGAGTTCACAGCGTTCATGGGAATGCAAGCATCATAAAACCATAAAGCAACAGCCATATCAGCATCATGCACCTTCTCCTTGCTTTGTATAGATGCCTTTATACTTGGTTGAGTAGGATCACTCAGGCCTGTTTTAAAAAACCCATGTAAATCTCCACCTCTGTTTCTCTTTTTGGTTTGAGTAACAGATGGCTGAGAATGAATGCCTTGTCCATCAGCATTCATATCAGCAACAATGTTTATATCATCAAGTGGTATGCCTCTCTTTTCCTTATTTTTGTCTTCATTTTCTTTCAATGATTGCTTCATCTGAAACTGAACTTCTGCAGAAACTTTGGTACATGAATCTATGTTTCCTCTTACCCCAGCTAAATGTTGTTTCATTCTGTTAATGCCTCCACCTCCGCTCTCTTTCTGACAGAAGTCACAAATCAAAGTTTTCTTCCCATTCTGCTCAGTCCGTTCTGTTATATATCTCCAAGCTATGTCATCTTTACGACGAACTGAACGTTGAGAAGAAGGTACGCCTAAATCTGGTTCTGAATGATTCCCCTCCATTAACTAGTAAAAATAACAAAAAAATAATATATTTATATGTTATATCAAATTTCGAACAACAAAAGAGAATCACGTTACTTACTTTTTCTTACAAGTGCAGTTCCAAATCTTGTGGCAAAGAAAAATTCAGATGGAGAATGGTGTACGACAGTGAGAGACGACGAGAAGACGTTTAGGTTTCTTTTTTTTCTCGAGAATTATTAAAAAATGACGGCTGTTAAGTATTACTATTATTAACTTAAGTTATTATCCAGGATTAGCCTGATATAAAACCCTAATTACAATTTAAAATGTGTCAAAAATAACAAACCGGGTTTTAACGTCAACCCGGGTCACCGGTTCCACCGGTTTTGAGCCGAGTTGCCCGAGTTTTATGAAATCCGGGTTTTGAATCGAACCGGACTCGGCTTACTAAACGAGTCGCGGTCGAACCGGTTCGACCGGCCGGTCCGGTCCGGTTTTCAAAACCTTGGCAAAAGAAGATAATATCAGTTAAATGATGTCTTTGTAAGAGGGAAAAAACAAATGAAAAGAGGAATAAAATTTTCATTTAAAACGAAAAAAAAGAAGATCGTATCAGTTTAAACGAAAAGCCATTACACATCATAGTAGATTTTTTATATTATTTGTATGACATAAAGCGCAAATTGATGAGGTAAGACAATAAACTTATGCATCTAAAAAGTATTGGTGCAGTTTTGTTGTCAAATATTCTATAACTGAAAAGACCTAAAACTTCTAATAGATATAGACTCATGAGAGTATTAAGCCATCGACATCTTGTTGAACTAACGATCTTAGTTTAATAAATTGAATACACAATTAGTAAGGAAAAAATTGTTCGAAGTTTGAGATTGATGACTGCCATATATAGGTCTAGAGTTCTTTACTAGGCTTGAGTTTGGGTCTGACTGATTAGTGTATTTGTGTGCTTAACCATTGGACTTTGGAAGTATACGATCTATGTTTTGATATCCACACATACATTATTACATGCAAGGCCATAAGCAACTAGGAGATAGTGATACTGAATCTGTTATGATTAGTTTATTACATGCAAGGCCATAAGCAACACGGTTAAGGCTCTCACAACATCAAAAGAGCTTCTCAGACTCATCAAGAAGACCGCTCATCTTCTAGCAGGACAAGGTTAGAGAGCTTGAACAAGAAACTGGGCAAGAGGGAGAAAGTCAACGCCAAGGTAGAACCTTTCTTTATAAAGAGGAAGATGTAAGGAGGTTGAGCCTAAAGGTTATATTTAAAATGAAACACAACACAAGTTCATAAGTTATAAAACCAAACAAGGCTTCTTCAAAAGACCATCTCATCTCGTGTCTGAGACTAACTTCCAGATTGGTAGAATCTAAAGACTTTAACATGTACTAATGATCTACATACAATTCTCTATGTTCCCTCGTTTTCTCAAGATGGATTCTTCATATGTAAGCAAAAAAGCTTGAAACTTTAACGTGTCGAGCTTTTCGATATTTAACATTAAACTGGAGATTCAGATCGCTCAAGCCCTAAACCCTTAAAGAACCCTTCACTTCAAAATCTAAAATTACAGCGAGAATCAGCACCAAATGGATTTTGTGATCTCTAATCGTCGAGCCATTTCCTGATCCGATCTTTAACGAATTGGTTCCGAGCCTTGACGCGAGCTTGTTGCGGTCCTATATTTTCGAGTGAGAGATACGCTCCGGCTGCGAAGAGAGAAACGCCCGCCGCGAAAAATCCAACAGACACCATCATCTGCCGCCGTGTCGGCGGATACGACATAAAGAACACCATCGCTTCCTTCCTTTCCACCGCCGTCTCTTACAGAACATCTGTCTACTAATAAACTGTGTTAACTGGGCTGGGCTGGGCTTCTTAGTTTGGGCTTTATTATGATTGTCCAGTTTCAAAACAGTATATAAATATTTCACTCAGTCGCTAATTTTAGATCGTTTAATTTTTGCTAACACGGGACCCGATTGTAGATGTTGATACATTAATTAAAGGCCCATGAGTAGTATATACTCGCACGATTTATCCGTTGTGTTGTGCGTTATCTATACTATTATTTGCGAAGTAAAATTTAGCAACATAGCTCTCACGTTAAAAGTTAGAGCGGTTAATATCTATACTACCCTTAATGAATTTATCTATAATTAACTATATAATCAAAAACGAGTTTTTATTTATAATATTAATTTTTTTTCAAAAAGATAATTTTTACATTGTGTTGTTATCTTAAAACATATTTTTCAGTTATAAATATAATTAAAAACGAATTTTTATTAATAATAGTAATTTGTTTTTAAATAAGATAATTCTTATATATTGTGTTGTTATCTTAAAATTTATTATTTCAATTATAAAAGTTAAAAAATTACAAATGAACGATTTATAATTAAATAGTAATCAACTAAATTTGTATAAATATATTTACTAAAATATTTTTAATATGTGAATGTTTTCTTTTAAAATTTCAGCACAATAAACATATATATTTTATTTAAATTTATGTCATATATATATATATATAATTTGATGTTTGATTTAATGTTTTTGAAAACATAAATAATAAGTTATCATGCTGATTTTTGAATTAATAAAATATAAACTAATATATATTTGTAAAACGATTAAGCCCGCATGTGCGGGCAAAACATCTAGTTCAACATGTTTTATATATTTTACTAATATTAAAAAAACTTACCTGCAATTAGACCACCGTGGCGTGATAATATATGTCGTTTTTGGTTGTTTAATATTTTCAACTTTTTGGTCTTGAGCATCTCCACCAAAGATATAATATGAATATATTTCATCACTTAAAAAAATTAGTATTTTACTGAGTGAATATATCAAATTACTGAAACATCCATTTGAAATATTTTTGGATGGATATCTCAATGATTTGAAATAATTTTTATTAATAAGTAATGGAAGTACTTTAAATTTTCTAATTCTTTTTCTAATAGATCACTACAGTTAATTGTTTTTAAATACACTTTTAAAAATTACCATTTTGTGTTTGAACGAAGATCTTTTTGTTGTAAAAATCCAAAAAAACAAATCGGAAAAGCCAATCGTAAAATAAGGTATGTTAACATTGTTACTATCTTGCCAACTCCATCACATCTTTTGACTTTTGAAATATGTATTTATACCACATGAGATTGAGACAGAGCCGTTGTTATCGTTTCTATCTTTTTGATCCTCGTTCTCTTATTTTACACGCATCATCGTTATGATCGACAACGTAGCGAATTATCTTAGTCTTAGATCAACTACTCACTCTCTCAGTCGTATATGGCCGGCCGATAAAATATTATTGACATGATCGCTGGACAAATACATGAATATTCGAATGTTTGTCAAAGTTATAATTCGGATTTAGTTCATATGTTATAAACTCCAAGATAAAAGAAAACCAAGAAGAGTTTTTTTTGTCAAATAGAGAAGATTTTTACTTGACGAATTAAATTTGAAAAAATAATTGGACGTTAGAAATTGATACTTTTATTTAAGCACTCGCATCCGGTAATTAAGTTTCTCTACCCGTTTTAGTAACATTCAATTTTTTTTTTTTATAGAAAAAGTTATAGCTTTCGCTTTTGCATTGTGACTCAGAGAATAATTAATCGAAAATGTCGAAAGTCACTAATCGTTTGTTACCCTGCCCATGTCGTTTACGCGAACGCTATAATAAGTCTAAAGATACACGTATATATAATGGAGTTTAGTCAACGAAGCTGAATCATTAATATCCATTTAATTAATTGGCAAAATGTAAACGTATAGTTCACCATAATCAAATTATTAAAAAATATATTAGATTTTACTTACCAATATATTATTTTATGTAATTAGCTATTCTCTGCAACTTTTAACTAATAATTTAATAAACACAATAATGTCTGTTGAAATTTAAAATTTGCAGTTAAATTTATGCATTGAAAATGTAAAAATATATATTTTTTAAATAATATTTTTCTTCTGAAATATGGATCTTTTGGAAATAGAAGGAATATATTGCAAAGACCATGACTATAATTAAGTCTAACGAAAAAACGTTAAGCAGAAAAAAAATGTATGAAAAAACTGTAATTGAAGAGGAATCTTCAGTAATTAATCGCAAATTTGAATAAACACAAATTTTGAAGAAAAAGATTCTGAATTCTAAAATATGAAAATTGATAAGGATAATTTATTCTTACAACGTATGCACTTAGAAGTTTGAAACCCCAAATTAAAATATTTAAACGCTGCATTATCTTATCTGTTATATATAATAAAAATCATTGATCTCTATTGGTCATTATAATAATAGTCGACATTGGTAAAATATGGTTTGAGGTCCGCAACATTTTTTTTAAACGAGGGTAGGTTTAAGTAGGGCTGTTCAATATGGTAAAACCGAACCGTACCGAACCGAACCGAACCGAAATAGATGATATGGTTTGGTTTTGGTATATACTATATAAACCGAATGGATATAATTTTATAAAAACCGTAGGATTTGGATATGGTTTGGTATATAATCGATTAAACCGAATAAACCGAACAAAACCGATTAAAAGTAGAAATATGTAAATATGTATCTGTTTTATAACAATTCATGAAAATCTATTTGTTACATAAGTTAAATTTGTGTTAATAACTATTACCATAATTTTATAGTAATAAAAAACCTTAATTTGTTAAACACTTGAACTATAACTAAATAACAATACATCGCAATTCAGACATCTTATTTTCTAAGTATTTTTTTGATCTTTTTGATTTATTTTAGTTTTCACTAAATTAATATGAAGATTATAAATTTGATGGACAATAATTAATGGAAAATTTTCAATTGAAAAAATATGACTTTAATGAACACTAAATATGGAAGAGTGGAAAAACTTTTCTTTCATGTTTCTGTTTTGTTTCATATTTTTATTTTCAAAATTTCAAGTTTTGATTTTAGTTTTAGATTTGATTATTTTATTTGATGGTAGAAGCATTTTTATTTTTTTGTTCATTTATTTGAATATGTAATATTTTTTTAATAAATGACCGTGTTGACAATATGACTAAAATTCATATAATATGATCTCAAATAAAATAATTATGTTTTTTTGGTATAAAACCGAATAAACCGAAAACCGACGGTATATAAACCGAACCGAACCGAAGTAAATATGGATTTAGAATGGTAGTTATATTTTACTAACCGAAATACCGAAAACCGAAAAAAACCGAACCGAAACCGAACCGATATCCGGATTGAACACCCCTAGGTTTAAGGGCATCTCCAACCCTACTCCATTTCCAATTCTAAATTTTATTTTGGAGTAAAATCTTCTCCAACCCCACTCCATTTTCAACTTTAAAATGGAGTAATGGCTAGGGTTACTCTATTTATGGAGTAATCTTATCCATTACTCCATTTTGGAGTTGAACTTTTTTTATTTATAAAATGGTCCTTTGAATCTTTAATGTTTTTATTTCTTACTTAAATAATATTTAAAATGATACAATAACATGAAAATAGTATATTACACAAAGGATTATTTAATAATTTTAAATAAATGCATAAAATAACAGAAAACATAAATAATTAAAATAAAAATAAAAATAACATAAAATAAGTAATTTAATAATCTGGAAAATCCGTTCCTGATCCGCTAAGGTCGATGAAATATTGCCCAAATGGAGAAGTCTGAGAAAGAGCTTGTTGATCTTGTGATTCAACATTTCGCTTTGATATAATTTGTTGAGCTTTAATATACACACGAACATTTGGATCTTGTATGGATGAGCGTGAACTCGATGCACCAATTGAACTTGGAAGAGAAGCTCCACCTTCGAGTATCAAAATTTCAGAAGATGAAAATGTCCAATTTCAAAATTTTCTTGCTCGATTTAGGAATATCAAAGATAAAGAAGCTCATTTTTCATTACGAAATGCATTAGTTGATCATTTGTGGGAAAATATTCTAATGCTCATTGTTGAACCCCATATATATTGTCTTTTTTAATGATTTCTTGTACTTTTTAATAATAAATATTTAATTCAAATAATTTATATTTTAATTATTTATCGTAAATATAAAATAGTTGGGGTTAATTGGTAAATTTTTATAAGCATAAGATTTTATTTGCAATTATTAATAAAATAAAAATGAAATCATTTAAAAAATATTATTTTTGGAGTAGAAAATGGAGTAATACATTGAAGTAAAACCTTACTCCATTTTGGTGTTGCACCATTTTGAAGTAAAAAATGGGGTAATACATTGGAGATGCTCTAAGGGCATCTCCAACCATATTTCATTTTTGACTCCAAACTCAATTTTGGAGTAAAATCTTTTCTAACCCCACTCCATATTCAACTCCAAAATGGAGTAATGGCTAGGGTTACTCCATTTATGGAGTAATTTTACTCATTACTCCATTATGGAGTTGAATTTTTTTCTATTTATGCAATGGTCCTTTTAATCTTTAATGTTTTTATTTCATACTTAAAATAATATAATACTCAGCAAAAGATTATTTAATAGTTTACATAAAATATGCATAAACTCATAAAAGTCAAAACTAAGAATAAATAATATAAAAAATACAATATAATATAAATAAGTAATTTAATAATTAATTCGGTAAATTGTTTTCGGAACTACTAAAATCGGTGAAGTATTATTCAAACTGAATATATGAGTTTTTAATATTGTAGGTCAAAATTTTGATTGATAACATTTGTATTTGTTGAACTTGATATATGCACAAACAATGAGACCCAATACATAATTCAAATTACAAAACACATTTTTTTTTCTTTATGTTCTTTTAATGCATATAAATATTTTTGAATTAGAAAAATTGCATATGATAAAAACGGCATGGATTGAAATTGGAAGATAATTTCTAGTTGTATTTTTAATGATAAATATTTAATTTAAATAAAATTTATTTTATGGAAATTTTGTAAACATAAAATTGTTGGATTAATTGTTAAATTTTTATAAGTTGAAGGTACTAATAACAACTATTAACTAAATAAAAAATAAATATATTTTTTGGAGTAAAAAATGGAGTAATACATTGGAGTAAAACCCAACTTCATTTTGGAGTTATACCATTTTGGAGTAAAATTTGGAGTAATACATTGGAGATGCTGTAAGGCGCATTTTGATAGAGTGCAACTTTACAATTGTGTGTTTCTAAAAAAAAAACTATTAAATTTTATAAAATAATTTCATGCATTAATCCTATATCTATTGTAACATAAGATACCAAATTCAACTGGTTATATATTCATACTTATCGGTTAACATTAATTGTAAATCCAGCCAAGCATTGTCATAGTTTCAATTGAATGAAATTAATGGTAAGACAGCCCAGCTTTTATTATTCAAGTAGTTCGGAAGATATTACTTCCGTGTTTTTAATAGACAAAAAATAAATTTGTTTTAACAGTACTACAGTATAATTCTTCCAAAAATTCATTAAATAACTTCACATGGGAAATTAACTCACACTGCAATATTAATAGCTTGCTTTTGGTGTGAAGCTTCGTGATATTGTAGTCATAACAATTAACTTTCACGTAGCCATTTTATTACCTTACTTGTTTTATGAAAGTTTCTTTAATAAGGTTTTGTACTTGTGATTAACATTAATGTACATTTAATTTTCTTCCTGCTCCGATTAAGACACCTTTACATGTACGTTATATAACGATCTGTCAGCATTGCCATTTTAAAAGGAAAAAATATATATTTTTATTCAGCCGGTTATGCAAAAACCGTTGTTTCTCGCTATCATAGTATATGATAATATGATCTATATATTTCATGTATCGTAATTAAATGAGTAACTTCCCATTAAATTGAGCCTTAATGAATTTTTCAAAATTCTTTCTCTCTCTCTCTGAACAGCTCTATGTGTGTTTTGTTTTATAAAATGCCCTAGCGAGAACCATCAAAGACATCTCAATAAAACCAAAACCTCTTTCTCAACTCCCAAAGAGAGGATCGATGAGCAGGAGGAACAGGAACGGGCCTAAGCTTGAGCTGAAGCTGAACCTTTCGCCACCTTCTTCTCAAGGTAACCAGATGAATCTGGTTCGATCTCCAAGTCGTTCCAACACAACTTCACCGAATTCATGCGTTTCCTCTGAAACGATGCAGGAGGAGATGGAGACAGCAACCTCAATGGTTCTTGTCGGCTGCCCCCGTTGCCTTATGTACGTTATGCTCTCTCAAGATGACCCAAAATGCCCAAAATGCAAAAGCACCGTCCTACTCGATTTCCTTCAGCAAAACGCCTCCGCGGCTACAACCGCCCCCGCCGCCACCACTAAACGCAAGAAGACCTGGTGGAACTGAGTTGTTTAAACCAACCCCTTTTTAAAAATAACCGAAATATTTCAACAGCCTATAGACTGATCCAACCGCATTTGTTGATCTGTCATTTCTTTTGCTTCTTCTAGTGGTTGATTTGTCTTCAGAGTAGTGCTAATCACGCTCCACGTTTAGACCAAACCTGAAGTGGAGCGCGAATAGCACTAACTTTGCTTTTAGATTAAAAATATGAATTTTGTAGAACAAATGATGATATGGCTCAGTATGATGAAATATGTGTTGTTGTTGTTTCTCTCCATATTTATTTATTCCGAGAGTCTTAATTATAATTCAGCTTCTCCGTAACGAAATTTCTCGAACATGTCTGAAAGTTCCTTGGATTCAGTAAAAGGGTATGTGAATTACCGGTAACCTTCTCTCTCGTTTAGTCACGACACTGTCCCACGTACACCACAGTAACATAACATGGATGATCCTCTCAAGAGAATCACTTCTAGTATTTATACTATAACCAGTGATTTGGTCGACTTATGTACTCTTGATGTTCTGCTTCTTCTTGGTGCTCTGCTTCTCTTTAATCAGCTCAATTAAGATTAGCCACCTCAGCACTCCGCTTTCACGTAGCACCAGTTACTATGAAGTGGTTAGAGATGAAACAAAATTATTGTCTATGGTACTTCTACTACCAAAGAATATCCTATATTATTTTTTTGGGTTTGGGTACGAAATATTTTACTCCCCAAACTCATAAAGTTATACCTAATATGTAATTTCAAAACCGTAACTATCAAACAATCTATATTATAAATAAACGAAGCTTGGATTTGGAAACCCTAATATGCATATTTCCTTGTTTTTTGTTTGTTTCGATCAGAGGCATCCACTACATGCTTTTTATAAGAAATACTAACAAACTTTAGACGTTAGTTTGTAGCTAATGATAAATCCAAAAGCCTAATTTTGGTTCCTACAAAAATAAATAAATAAAAAGATATATAACTAGACTTTTTTCCTGAAAGTGAATTCTCTTAGCCAGTGAGAAAGAAAAACTGTGGGTTTAATTTGTCAGACCTGAAAATGGCAAAAATAAAATAATGAAAAATGGTAATTTCTAGAAGATATTTAATTTTACCAGTTTCATAATGCAAATGGTAAGGGGTGGAAAGTTGTTACAACTGAAGATGGGTAGTTAATAGATTTAAAGTGATGAAATCATTAAGATAAAGTATAAATGCAATAGTAGTAATTGAGGCAGTTGAGGATAACGAGCGTTACGTAAGAATGATAAATACGAATTTAATTCCACCTTCAATCAATTTTTTAATCTTCCGTTAGATAAATAAATAAAATGGTGACATAAATACCATTTTTGGGTGATTTCTTCTTTTTTCTTTCCTCTTTTATCATTCACTAAATATAACCTTTCTTTGATAAAAAGTATAAATTTCACATAGTGGAATGTGGACCAACAATTTACATCTGATGATAAAATATTTGTAGCTATTACGAAATGGTCAAAGGATTAATCATCTTTTTTCCAAATTAATAAAATATACAAAACAATTTGCTTAGAACCGGCTAAGCTAATTTTGTTTGGTGTATTCAACTATAGTTCCGTAATATTGTATCCTCTTACCTAACTGTCTTAATTTAGCACTTATCGAGATTTATTGCACTATTTACCTATTTATATTCGAATTAATGAAATTGTTGCTGTTTGTTTTGGGTGTGGGCCTGACCAACTTGCATCGCCTCCTACAAGGCCCATTAAATGTCACAGTCCACTACTTGGGTTAAACAATCTTCCGACAAGAACTCAAAGACAGTTATCAAAACAACTGTTTCAGTAAAGTAGTCTTTGGGCTCATCTCCACCTGATACTTCCACTACCAAGAGAAAGTTGTTGACACCCCCACAGATAAGCTTCTCGTCGCTCGCTCACAGCGAAGAGTAGTCACACAATGGCGTCTGTTACTTCTTCAACCACTCTCATCTCCTCCTCCACGAGGGCTTTCCCAGCCAAGTCTTCTTCTTCGCTTCCTTCTCCTTCCCTCTCTTTCCTTCGAACCATATCCTCTCCTTCCTCATCCGCTTCTCTCCGCTCCGCGTTTGCTCAACGCTCTTCCCTCAGCTCCAGCTCTCGCCGTAGCTTCGCTGTCAAGGCTCAGACCGTAAGTTTATCTCAATGTCGATACTTTCTAATTCCACTGTGCTTGAAAATCGAGTTCATTACATAGGTTCTGTAGAGAGTCTAGAGACAGTGTTTTCAGATAGATCTCACTTAAAGTCAGGAACTTTATTGACATTTTGTTGACAGGAGTGTTAGTTTTGTGGATTGGAAGTGACATTTAAGCTATACTTGATATCTGATATGGCTGCTCCATGTGTTCTAAGTAGTTTTGGCCAATGTGGTTAGGTGCCTTATAGAGAATTATTGTTTAGACGGGCGCCTAAACCGATTTTTTAAAACGTCTTTACCAATTTTTAAAAATTTATTCTGGAAAATCGTTTTGTTTAGACCTGATTTGCTGACTAGACCGATTTTTAGAACACTGGTTTTAGCAGATATTAGGTTCTTGCTCCTTGGACTTGATGTGTTAAAGATTTGTTCTTTTGTGTGTTGATAGGATGATCTTCCATTGGTTGGAAACAAGGCCCCTGATTTTGAGGCAGAGGCTGTGTTTGATCAGGAGTTCATCAAGGTATCTTCTCTAAAGATCCTCCTTTTTTTTTCATTTCATCTTGGCTAGTTTCTTACTACATTGTCTGAAGCTAATGACTAATTTTTAATTGATGGTTTGCAGGTTAAGCTCTCTGAGTACATTGGGAAGAAGTATGTGATTCTCTTTTTCTACCCTTTGGACTTCACTTTCGTCTGCCCAACAGGTTAGCATTTGCTTTATCGAAATTGTGTATCCAAGGTTCACTCACAGCGTCCTAATCTCTTTTGTCTTTGTGTCTTATAGAGATTACTGCCTTCAGTGACCGGTACGCAGAGTTTGAGAAGCTGAACACAGAAGTGTTAGGTGTCTCAGTCGATAGTGTGGTAAGTATCATACTTTTCTACTCCATTTCTCATCCTTCTTTTTATGACAACATTGCTTGACTCTGTCTTTATCTCTTTTGCTGGGTGTCTACTTAGTTCTCCCACCTTGCGTGGGTCCAGACAGATAGAAAGTCAGGAGGGCTCGGTGATCTGAACTATCCCTTATCTCAGATGTAACCAAATCAATCTCAAAGTCCTTTGGAGTGCTCATCCATGATCAGGTAAAACAATTGTTAGCTTCCTTTTAAACTTTTCAAAGTGTTTCTGATGATAACAAGGAGAACCTTTTGTGGTGAGAGCAGGGAATAGCACTGAGGGGGCTTTTCATCATCGACAAGGAAGGAGTGATCCAACATTCCACCATCAACAATCTTGGTATTGGACGAAGTGTTGATGAGACAATGAGAACTCTCCAGGTATACTAATATAACCCTTTTTACTCCAAAACTACACTCTTTCCTTCATCCGGTTACATGATTCGTTCTCGGTGTTGCAGGCCTTACAGTACATCCAGGAGAACCCTGATGAGGTCTGCCCTGCAGGATGGAAACCAGGTGAGAAGTCGATGAAACCTGACCCAAAGCTCAGCAAAGAGTACTTCTCAGCTATTTAGAATAGCTTTTAAGGTACCAAAACCTTTGTTGTATGTGAGTGCATGAGTGTTTTTGTTTTATTTTCTTTTACGCTGAACAATCCTTTGTCTTTTTTTTTTTTGACAACAATAACTAAATTATGATAAGAAACCTACCGGCTCGGAAAACCAAACCAGTGGGATAGAATCAACATAAAACACAGCTGAAGGGAAACTCCGAACACCTCGTACAAGCTTGTCCGCCACTAGATCCTTTGTCTGAATCTCACTTTTGTCTCCCAAATCCAGAAAACTTATATTTTCCATTAACAAAGTTTCATGATTTCCAAAATCATTAATAAAAATTCAAATTGTGAACTAACCTCTATATTCCAAAATCCAAACACACATTCCGTAATTGAAAAACCTGTAACCAATATATAAAAATAATTGTGAACTAACATCTCATTCATTTTTGGCCAAATATATAAAAATAATTAATGATAACAACATTAAAGAAAAGCAGCATGCTACCTGTAAAAAGTTCCTTGTCCCCTTTGCCCACAAGTTCCAACATCATTAATCATCATCATCAAACACCACCTCTTTTAACCCACCGGCAACCTATAAACGCCGGTTAACTCTCGTGCTTTGAACTACACTACCATTTTTATTCACTCTTAAACAAGTATGCATGCCCTCACCAATTCCGGTGCGGTGCTACTCGCCGTCTTACTCCTCTTCCTCCTCATCTTCTTCGCCGAGCTCACTTACATCTTCTGTCGTCCATCGCCGTCTCCGGCAAGTAAAGAGGTTCTGCTCCAGTTCTTCATGTGTTGCAAGAAGCACCAGTCTCGTATTGAGCCAACCGGAACTGTTTCTATTCAGATTGAGGAGGATAATGGTGTTGTTGTTGCGGCGACGGAGGAGGAGGAGGATGTAGCGGCGGTGGACAAGTGGCGAGTTTCGAGGCTTCTGTTTACAATAGAAGAAGATGATTTGGAAATGGAAGATGATGATGATGATGACGGTGAACTAGTACGGGTTGATATTCCGGTGGAATGTTCCAGGGTGCCGACTCCGTTCTTGACGCCGTGTGATTCTCCTCCTTACTTCACTCCTTCGCCGTCTCCGTGTCGGAATGTGGATGATGATGTCATTGATGTTTGTTTATGACTCGTCGGTGACAACAGAAGGGGTGGTTGTTTCAATTTTCCAAGGCTCTCAGATATGTTTTTTTTTTTGTAACCAGTTCCAATGGTTTATGTTAGTACTAGGCGTGGAACAGTTTAGTGGTAATTAATTATTTACAGGTTTTTGTCATAACTTTGTTTGTATGTTTTGTTACAAACTCAAGCTGATAAGCATGTCTGATGACACTATCAAAATCTCAAGCTGATAGGAAATCCTGTGTGAACTCGGCTATTCTTTTTTTTTTTTGTCATCTAACTCGGCTAATCTATTCTCAATACTTTAATCTTGAGTTTTGATAATTTTTGAATAACTTACAATATTCAAAATTGAGTTTGGAAACTTTATGCTTTGGATTTCAAAATGAGTTGTAGCCATAACTCTCCATATAAGTATTAGCCATATATGGTACTATCGTATAGTGTACCCATGGCAGATTATGATTTTGCAATTCTCTAAAATGTGGTTACAAATACATATTCAGATGATCAAGTATTCAAGTGAAGTGTGTAGCAGTTGTTATTATTATGCAAAACAGTTTTTCATTATTCAGAAAAAAAAAAATTAAAAATCTATTGCATGAATCAGAACTAAGTGATGCAGGACTGTCACATAAAAGTTTTAAAGACAAGAGTATATGTTCATGACTCCATCTCCAACACTACCACTTTACATACTCCACAAGTTTTTCTTTTCCAACATATAATCCCACAACAATTCATAAAACTGCAAGTTTGGCTAATAAAAGTCAAAATCACACTCCATAGTTTCAAACTTAAACCCGCTCGTTGAATTAGAGGATACGAGAGGAACCTTGAGATCATTACACTTAACCTTCGGTTTGAATTTCCAAGACTTTACCACCCAAAACCTGAACCTAACCCTCATCACCAGCTTCACATCGATACTGTAAACTCCAGCTCTCCCTCCGTCGTCGAGCACCACCAAGTTCTGTCCCTCGATCTTTGTCACAACAACCGTCGTGTTTTTATGTCCCTGATAGAACGGCGAAACGTCTACATAACCGAACCGCTGTTCTCCGTAATAACCACTGACCTGGATCGCATCGTAGTAGACTCCGAGCCGTTGGTTAGGGTTACGGACCGTGAAGTTGAGATCGAGATCGTAGTGTATCTTGATGTTGTTGTTTGAATCCAAGCTGAACCGGTTTAGACTAGCGTCGGTTACGTACAATTTAACGGCGTTGGGACGGAAGATGAGCCAGATAAGTAATGCCGTTACGGCGAGGATAACGGCTACGGCTACGAGGATGTTGCAGATTAGGCTTAGGATACAGCAACCGCAGCAACGTAGACAGCTTCCAATGCAGTTGAAGCAGCAGCAGCATCCGGGTGGTTTGTATCGGCGATTTGGCTTAAGCGGCGGAGGAACCGATGGGCCGTAGTATGTGCCGTTAAGGTATGGCTGATGTTTGTCTCCCATTGTAAGACGATATGGCGTCAAGAGATAAGCAAAGCAGAGTTTTTATTGTGTGTTTTATTTCAAAAGAAAAATACTATTAGTAACGCATCTTTTTATTAGGAAACGAGTTTTAAACGAAGCCAGATTTTGTTAATAAATGTTTTCTTGGTTATTACCAAGAAACAAATATAATTCATTTGGTCAAATCTGAAATTTTGTTTTCGTTCTCTTAATTTTTTTTTTTTGTGTAAGGTTATGACTTATGAGACGAGACTAATGGGGATGAAAATTGTCAAGGATAAAGTAAGCGCTGGTTTCATAGTAAACAAAGGTGATAAACCCAAAGCTGGTTACCCAACTATTTTAGGCCATCTCCAATGTTACACAAAAATTTACTATATATTTTATTATAAGATAGAGTAACTCTACTTTTTTTTTTTGAAACACTGAGTAACTCTACTATATAATTGAATTTGTTCCAATAATCCACTTTATAATAGAATTACTCTATAATAAAATAAAATATAGAGTAATGTTATTTTTTTTACTCCAAATATAAAGTTAGAAAAACAACGTTACTCTATATTTCACTCTGTTATAGATAGAACTTTTGAACAAATTCAATTCTATTATAGAGTTATTTTATTCTGTTATAGAATGAATTTTTGAACAAATTCAATTTTTATTATAGAGTTATTTTATTTTAGCGTAAAATATAAAAGAATTTTTTGTGTCTCATTGGAGATGACCTTAGTTTTTTGTAAAAAAGTCGCCGTTACGTTTTCTTACATGAAAGATACTAAAACCAAAGCTTTTCTGCGCTCGATAAGCAATTCAAATTTCACGTTTATCAACAACTAGCCGTTTATAAGGTGACATGAAACAAAGTTTAAGTAGAAAGCACAAGCCCAAAACTGTAATTAAGCCCATTAGCTAAAGTATTTTAGGATTTAACATGATAGATTTCATATACGTAATATTTGTCATTGTGTGATATAATATTTTTAGCTGCCCTTTATATGTTCTCATCAAAATCTTGTTAGCTTTTGGTGACAAATCAAAGCCCACATTAGATAGACTAAGGGCCTGACTGGTTCAACCGCAGCGGTTGCGGTTGCGGTTGCGGGAGTTTGCGGATGCGAGTGGTTGCGGTTTTTAGCGGTTTTAAGAGATTTGTACGACTGGTTCTGCGGTTAAAAATTGGTGCATTTGCGGGATACTTATGACTGGTTAACTACCAAATACAGCAGCGGTTAAATAATAAATTAACAATATTTACATTTTATACAATTATAAAAATATCAAAATAATAATATTATAATAAATATAAAATTTATCTTTAGAAAGTTATAGTTTAAATTTTTTAAAAATATAGAAAATATTTTTATTTTACAGTTTTATAATATTAATTAAAATATAATTGATATAGTTTAGCATTTTTATAATTTCAATTTAATTTTTTTATTGAATTTTTTTATTTTTGTATTTATATTGTTTTGGAAAAAAAAAAATTTTTATCCTCCCGCAAACGCCCGCAACCGCAAACGCTAGTTGGAACCAGCTTTTGAATTTATGAGGTTCAGAGCGATTTGGAGCGATTTAGAGCAGTTTAGAGCGGTTTGAGCGATTGTTGCAAAACGCCAGCAACCGCTACCAACCGCAAAAGCTGCGTTTGCGGGTGGTAGCGGGAAAACCAGTCATACCCTAAGTCCACAGTAGCTGAATTTAAAGATGCTGCTATATAGGGCCTAATAAGTAATAACCACCCCGATTGGTTATTGCTGTAGTTCAAGATTTTTTTTTAAGAACCTGAACGGTAGATTTTTTTCTTGTGTTGTAGGTATAGTAATTTGATTATGATTTTTTTAAAGAAAATTATAATTTTAAATAATAGTTTTATACTATAGATTAAATAAGTTGTAATTATTCAAAATAAAAAATTGATAAATACTGATCAAATGTTATTGAATAAATAATTATTTTATAGTTACAAGTAATTATATTTAAAATAAATACAACTCATAGAATAGGACATGCATCAATATATTAGATGTCCCAGATCGGACAAATCAAATGTTTTTGGGCGATATATAATTGTATGGGTAAACCTTTATTCATGAGCTAGCTTTTAGGTGTGAGTTAAACTCATCACTAATATAGTATCAGAATCCATGGTGAAAGCACGACATATGATTTCCCACAAACAGTTTCCTACCTATGTAGCCTATACAAGTGGCCCATATTGTTGTGGTATGTCTTAGATGTTGGGCTTGGGCTGTTTCCACTGGACCATTCCCACCCACATCTCGAGAGGGGTTATTAGATGTCCCACATCGGACAATCAAATGTTCTTGGGCAATATATAAGTGTATGGGTCAACCTCTACTCATAAGCTAGATTTTGGGTGGGAGTTAGGCTCCTCACTAATACAATAGCTGTGAAATTTATATTCATATGCCGTATATTATATAAAGCTTAGTTCTTCAAAGTTGCTAATTAACATGATCGCGACACATGTCAATTATATATTTAGGATTGTGACATGTGTTAATCTATCTCATAATTAACAAAATATATAATAAGATATTAACAAAAACGAATTTTATTAAAAAGTAATTATAAATATTATTTAATAGCAATTTTTCTTTTTTTAAATCATAATCGAAAGATAATTGCAAAAGATTATTTGATAATAATTTTCTTTCTAATATTGTGACATGTGTTTAAATATATAATGATTAAAAATATATATAATAAGATAATATTTTGAAAAAATTACATTTGTATTTCACATCTATATTTAGGTTTAAGCTTCCACATATTATTTCTACAAAACACAATAGTATTTACATGAAAAGTATTAGCTGAGATTTTCTTTTAATTTCTTGATGCAACTTAACTTTTTATTATCCTTATTACATCTTTTAATTTCTTGATACAACATAATTTTTAATTGTTATCGTACATGAGTATGTGTGAATATGATGGATATGTGTTTGTATGTATAAGACAAAATAAATAAATAATCAAACCAAAATTTTTTTCTATTAAAAATAAAATAGTTGTATAAAAATCTAAAAAAAATAATTATAAAATAATTAATTTCTTTTTTAAAGTCTAAATAAAATAAAAAATAGAAAAAATCTTACTTTATTTATAAACTAACTTTAGTTTTAATAATTTTGTGTTCAAAAATAAAAATCAAAATTAACTTCAAATATTTCACCTCATATGATTGTGACATGTGTCAATTAGGAAAATAGATTGTGAATGTGTAAATAAAATACTTCTTTTTTTTTCCTAAAATCCTTTTAAAAAAAGATTTCTAAAAACAAATTTCTTTTCTAATCTTAACCAATCAAGATTTTTTTTCTTTCAAAAAAAAATCCTGACCAGAGAAAATGTAAAATTTTATTTAATAGTATTTTTTACTTAAAAATTTAATGATAAACATGATAGTAACAATTCTTAAGAAAACTTTTAAAAATATTAGTGATATTGAAAACAACGAATTTTGAAAATACAACTTTTAAAAATAGTTAATATTAACTGGAAATAATTATTTGATAGAAATTTTATTTTTCTAAATCCTAGACAAAATATAATTGTAAAAGATTATGTAATATAACTTCCTTTTTTAAATCCTTTAAAACTGTTAGAGAATATTTGATAGTTGTTTTCTTTTTTTTTTAATAAAAAAATCTTAAACAAAAGCCATTTGTATCATATTTTTAAATCCTAACCAAAAGAGAATTGTAAAATTTTATTTGATAATATTTTTAAGAGAGTATTTGATGATGAACATGATACTTAAAAGTAGTAATTAACAAAAGAAGTGTAAAATTAGTATTAATACGAATAATAGTTTTAAAATTATTTATTAATAACTAAAATTACTATTTCATAGGAATTTATTTTTTTCTGAAATTCTAAAGAGAAGATAATTATAATAGGTTATATGACACTAATTTTTCTTTTCTAAAATCTTAACCAAAATGGTAAAAGAGTATTTAATAATATTTTTTATTGTAAATAAAAAGAATATTTATAAGATATAATGTTTTTATTTTAAATCCTAGCAAAATAAAATTTTAAAGACTTATTTAATAAAATATTAAATTTTAGTACATAAGAACATGTATAATGTTGTCATTGACTCGATTGGTGTATTTGATTTTCATTCTTTTTATTACTTTTTCATTCAATTTTTTATTTCGGGTTGTGCTTAGTTTAAACGTTTAGGTATAGTATTTTCTCTAATCCTAAGTACAAAGTTTATAACAATTAATCTATGTAAAATGATTATAAAATATAAATATTAACTTGAACTTATGTGTGAAAATCGTTTTTATTATAAAATAAATCTCAAACAACATATGTAAAAACAATCATAAAACTATAATAAAATGATTTATTATTTTATAGTTTTTATTAAATTAAAATATCAAACAAAACCCGTCATATCTTGTTTTATATAATCTTTACAGAGTAGTTGTAATATTCTAGTCATATAAATATATCATATACTAGAGAGAAACGTAAAAACTCATAAAGAAAATAATGCCAAATACGTAGTATATTAGACAATTTTGTTATCCAAACTATTTGTTGAAAAGAATTGGTTATGGCTCTGAATTTTGGGAAGTAAATCACAGTTTAATTGGTTTCGCTTTAATTTTGTAGAGAAAATGAAACTTTGCACATCAGTCACAACTTTCAGCAATCATCAATATAGTCATGAATACCTATTTGACCAAGAAGAATATATACATCAACTCAATATGTCTAATATAGAAGAGCCATATATTTATATTTCGAGAGAGCTAAGAGTGTATCTGTAACCAACGCTGAGTGATGTCATATTTGCATATCTACTAATGGCAATATGGCATCATTGATCAACTTCCTGGAATTTCCGATGTTGTATACATTATTTCAAAGTTAGGTGAAAAGGACCATTTTTATAAAATTATGTGAGTTTGGCAGTGTCTTAATCATAGATTGTAGCTAGTGCCTGTGTGAAGTGTCAACAGCCCACATACCACGTTCATAAATCATAACCACCTTATTTTTATAATATAAAACCAAGGTTAGGTTTCTTTAGACAACTTTATTCGAGAAAAATTGTGTATAGATCATGTGCTTGAAATTCAAAGTATACATTCAAGATAACTTGAATGAATTATTATCCCATACTTATATTAAAGACTTTAAAGTAGGCATTCTCTTTATTAAAACAAACATTTTAACAAGACTATATGTTGATTGTCTAACTACGTTTTTTTAAAAGATTGTCTAACTACGTTGATATGCAATATAATACACTTAATTATTTAACCACATCAGTTCGCCCTAGAAAAACCTCCCAGGCCCGAGTCCCGATGTACGCCGCTTGGATGGATCTCCTCTGCTCCTCCACCTCCGCCTAGCTCTCCACCACGTGAAGCAGCCCCCCCACCCCCCTTTCCTCGTGATGATGATGGTGACTGCTCCTCTCTGTCCGCTGTTCAGGCCTCCTCCTGACCCACCACCGTACAAGTTCCTCCCGTTGGCTTCCCTCTCTCTCGTCACTCCACCGGAACCACCAGATCCTCCGGATGTACCCGCCGTCGTTGCTCTTCTTCGCTACCTCAACACCTCTTCCAGTCTCTTTCCTCTGGCAATGACTCAAAACCCAGATCTGGATTTCCCAAGTTTGACGCCTGAGTCTCGAGGCTGTGACGTTCCCTTCTTGTTATTGGGGGTTTCATCAGTCGTCTTTGGCTGTATCTTCTCCATACCATCTACTCAAGCTTTTACCCAGATCTCAACTCTAAAGCCACCATCTAGGATGGCTACAAAGAATGGTGGTGGTGGTGGTTCCCCTGTGTCCGCTAGTGACACTTCATTACCCTACGGGTTTCTTTCTCCTGTGATATACAGGTTTGTGTTTGGGTGTGTCGACTGGCTTTCAATCAGTTCTTGTTTTGACCTCTCTACCACTCTTTCGTGTAAGGTTTTTCAGGGTCATCTTAGCTCCTTTTACTCTGCTAATCTAGAATATTCTAGACAGTTATTTGGTTGGGTGACATTGGAATTGAGGTTTAGGACTTTAGTTGGTGATATACCGATGGATGTAGTTTCATTAGGTTCTACCTTTACGACCTCTAGGAGCATTTATATCGCCTTGGCGCGATCGTCTGCAGTATGCAGTTCTTGTACGGGTTCCATGACGGATGTTGGTGTTGGGCTTGTGTATCTCTCTTCTCTGTGGCAGGTGGAAGAGAAGTTCATTGTCCTCTTCAAGCCGTGGAATATGGATGTGGCGGGTTATGGTTTTCCGCTTGTTCCTCAGTTAAATCAGTATTCTTTCCTAATATTTCCTCCTATATGGAGTGAATTGGATGAACATGTTTCGTTGGTATTGCAAGGATCTTCCTCCCATCGAATGCTCTCTGCGTATGGTGCAGTGTGTGTGGCCCTACGGGTTACGCTAGATGCGATCTTTGAAGAAGCTTATGACTTTGTTGTGATACGATTTCATATGATTCTCTTTTATGATTTGTATCGCCATTTTATCCCTTATGTTATTGTTGTTATTTGTTTGGCTGTTAATAGCCTCCTTGTATCCTCCTCCTCTGTTGGAGCGTAAACATATTTAAGATTAATGCAAGTATGGTTTGATCAAAAAAAAAAATACACTTAATTATTTAAATACTAAATATAAATCATTCTAACTATTAAATGCCAATTTTTGAAATATAATAATAGTAAGAAATTAGCTAAATGCTTGTAAGTTTGTAATTGTAACAGTGAGTATCGGATCCTGATTTTCCCATTTCAAGATCCAAGAATATTCACGATAACCCCTAAGTTTTTTTATTTTGCTTAAAACGATAACCCCTAAGTTACGCAACATTTTAGAAGGATCTGCTTTAATGTGCATGAAACCCATATTTGACGTAATACATCATCAATAGAGTGATAGACAGAAAAAAAATCTACAAATCTACAACTATACTAAAATAATTCCAATCCACATGATCTTTCTTTTTGAACTTTATTATTTGTTTTTCTGCCAAAGCTAGCTCTTTTATTTGTTGTGGTGTATTGTACAAAAAAAAAAAAGATCCCGACCTATTATAAAGAAAAAAAAATGGAGACACATATATATGGACAATAAGACAGTGACACCGTAGCACAACGTCTACAAATCATTAACGAGTCATAATCCATTCGATCGATTTATTTTAAAATTCTATCGCCGTCCTGCTTTACCGACTACAAAAAAAATCATCGAAAAGTTTGAAGCAAAAGTTGATATGATAGGATCTTTTTTTTTTTTTTTTTTTTTTTTGATATGATAGGATCACAAGATGCATCTTAACTAGTCACCGAAAATATATACTTTTTAAAAATACACAACTTAAAATAAAATTTAGGATTCAATTATTTAAAAAGTATTCGTATTTAAATTCTTACAACTCATCACAACAACATCACGGATCTGTAATATTTGCCATCGTATAAGCAAAATGTACAATTCACATCACTTTATGATAATTAAGAAGACTGTAATATATAATGGAGTCGTTAATTAGCTCACCTAATTTCGCTCCGCCGCCGTTTTAGACACTAACACTACAACTACTCGTAAGCGTATACTTAACGGCGTTATCTCCGACAATAACTCCGGCAGCTTTATTACCGAAGTTAATATACGCAAGACACCTCACGTAAAGATGATACTTCCCTGTAATAAACGTCCCAACTTTCCACCTCACTCTACCGTCAGCACGGATGATCAGCGTAACAGCGCCGTTATCTTGATCACCGTCAAGACTAACGGCGTTGAACGGAGCGACGGGAACGGAGGTCCCGTAGACAAACGGCGACCAGATGTTCACTTCTTTGTGTCCCTGATACGTCGGAGGGATCGATGTTCGGAAAGTGATCTGTTGACTATGGTAAGTAGCGTAGACGTCAAGACGGTCGTAGTAGATGCCGATCTTGTCGTTAGGGTTCCGGGAAGAAAGAGTGATTTGGAAGTTGGAGGTGAGGAGGTTCGGTGGATTGCCGGAGACGTTGAAGGCGTAGACGGTGGCGTCTTGGAGGATGAAACGTGGCTTTGAAGGTTGGAGGATTGCCCAAATGAGAAGGATTGTGAGGAAGATGATGAAGAGGATGAAGATTATTGACCATATTATTCGCCGGATTAGTTTCCGGCGAGAGTGAGTGTGGGAGCCACAGTCTTTGGAGGTCATGGTGGTGGTGGTTTTCTTTCTCCGGCGGTGGTGGGGAGAAAGTGGAGAAGTTGTTAAAGAGAATTTTGGTTTATTATTTATTTGATGTGTTGTAAATAATGGGGTAGCCTAATTGTGTGTATGCTTTATAGGAGAATGATAAGCAACTAAAGGTATCTCTATTATTAAAGGAGAAGTAACAATATAAATTGCTCTTTAGTTTTCAAAGTTATTTACATTTGAATGCCACTGAAATAATAAATTTACCAATATTTTAGTATTCTTTTCTTTTATAATTTAATTATTGCATTTTTCTAAAATAAAATATAACAAATTGTGTTTATTTATTTAAAAAATGTTTCCTATAATCTGGGTAAACAATAAATTATACTTAATCAATGTAAAAAATATAACAAAATTTTATTATTACGGGATGGTTATTTTTTATTTTGGTATATTAAATACGTCTAAAAAATATAAAAATGTTATAAAAATACATAATATAGACCACAAAATTTTAAATAATATATTGAATTATTTAATCGTATAAATCAAATATAAAAATAGATAACCATTTTATTTTTCATTAAAATTTTGATCCATAAAAAATACATTTGCACGAACACACGAGTTATATTTTAAAAATAGAGTTGTAATAGTTGACGGATCAAAAAATAAAATAAAATTATTCATTATAAATTTTAAAATGATTGTGTTTAGAAATATATTAAATAATTATTTAATATATATATATATAAATTTTCAAAACATATATTACCATTTATATAAGATAAATATTTTTTTTTTTGCAAACCAAAAATGAAAACCCGCACGGGTGCGCGGATCAAGCTCTTGTTCTTTTTATATTAACACCAAAATCATTATAGTAGTAATCAAGATAGATTTGTATGAAACAACCAAAATTAAGTGTCTTTATTAAAAACAAAAAACAATGTGTTCTTTCATTATCTAAAGGGTTATCTTATTTTTTGGCTGATGTAAAGTTTTATTGGTATATAAATTTCTCTTCCTTATTTTCGTGGAAAAACAGAGATTTATCGTTTATCATCTACATATTTAGTCAAATATTACAGTACAGTATTGAATTTATACAGTAATATATTAATTGCTGAATATCATTTTAAATCACATATATATCATATATTTCTAGAATGTTGAAACTATGAATGGGAAGATGATTGATATGGTCGGTGGACGGTTTCTATAGAAAGGTGACTTTATGTGTGGTCGAAGATTTCTTCAACAATAATAACAAACCCAGCTAGTAAACTTCATTCCCAGCTTCCTCATTTGAAGAATGAAACTCACTTACAAATAAAAAGAGAAAAATTATTTATTTGTAGATATATACTTTGATTCGTATTTTTAAAAATACATACGGAGTCATCGTTTTAAACGCTAGATTGAACGATTTGCTATAAATGCTCTTCTTTACAAATTTGAACTCTTTTACTGCAATTTTTTAATCATTTTAGGCCAATTGTAGACGTTTCCAACAACAAAAGAATCAGATTTCTAAAAAAAATTGGCATATTAGTTGATTTCGGTTTAAAATTCTCTAGGTTAAGAGAGAGAAAAACATTTCCGCTTTCCATACTATTTATAAAAATGTGAACACAAATAAATATAAAACCCACCCAAAGTTATATCTGAATACGTGACCAGTTAAATGAATATAAATGTACAGGATAATTGACACAAAATCGTAAAATGATAAATGTAAATCGTAACTAAACATAATTATGTGGTTGGTAAGTACTTGAAATACTATTTGTCCGCCATCTATGCTTTTGACTTCTATATTTTAGCAAAAAAAATGTTCAAAAGATGTTGACAAACATTAGAAAGGTGTCAAAGTGGCATTTTTTTGTGGAACATAGAGATTATTGTTCTAATCAAAATTTGATGAATAAATTTTTGGAGCTATCACACGGGTATGAGACTTTTCGCGACCGACTATAAGTCCATTTAGTGATAATAATTTAGTCCAATATAACCTTTAAGTATTAAATGATCAAGTATTTTGTATACAAATGGACAATATATTTTTAATACATGTGATAGAGGAGCTAGGAAACAAAGTTTCATTTACCACGTACTCTCTCCATAATGGAAAAGGGGACGTAAGTGACCTAACACTAGCTGCCAAAAGAGAAACCACCACTTGTCCATCATTTTCTTTGTCCTGTTACGTTGATTTTTAATTACAACGGTTGCTCTAAAGTCTAAGCATTGTGTTGTAACATTGCGGGAGGGGAGATAACTTTAAGAGGGCACTAATTGTAATTACTATTCGGTCCATATAATATTCAAATTTGATATTACAAAATTCATTATCCAATTGTTGTATGTATTAGATCATGCTTTTGACAAAATTCAACTTAATCGAAATTGTGGGTGGATGTGTTAAAAAAAAAGAGAGAAGAAACTGTGGGTTGTTTACAAATAAGATTTTTTGGGTCTAAGTTTCTAATTAAGATGCATAAACACACCGAGATATTGTCATATTGAACAGTACTTTCTCCTACGGAAATCGAATGATTCGAATGTATCGGTAAGAATGTATCTCCCAAAACCTAACGGCTTTGTCCATTATATAATCTAGAGAGTGCATTCAACCAGATTATTGCTAATGCATATCTCTCAGGGAAATATGCTCAGGTGACAAATAACGCAGTTTAGCTTGTGAAGATAAATCTAAATCTAAATATTTTACCAAAAAAAAAGATAAATCTAAATATCAGGTTGTATTCAACACAGGAACAATTATTCAGGTTTTTGCAGCTTTCTTTTATGGCAAGTCACAGTAGTTTTAGTGATAACAACTTCAGTATTTAACTAAGGATACGTATTATTGCAACTTAGCTTCTAATCTTTTTCTGTTTAGTCTAGCCAGTGTTATTTACTCTTCTTTTCTATGAAAGTTTTATATATCACAAGTTTGCAGATTGTAATAATGGCCAAGCCCCTAATCAAAGATGTTTCAATGGGTCTAACCAGTAGCGGCCATGGGTAGAAGCAGCACAAGCATCTGCTTCTGGCCATTAATATGAAGACTACAATTTCGGCCAATTTTCCAAATGCTATCCGTAGGTCAGATGGTTAAGTATTGTTTTTCCTCTCAAAGGTAACAAGTTCAAGCCTCCACTTCACTGGATTCCAAGCCTCTGACAGTCAGTCAAAGACTATCCGTTGGTATTTTGGTTAAATGGGCGAACATTTTGAGCCGTAAATGGGCTTATTGTTACAATCAGTCAAAGATGAAGGCATGAAGCAATAAGAGAGCGCATGGACTGAACAGAAGAAAGTAAATGTAAAGATGAACGGGTCGTCAACTAATTATGAATAGATTGACGGTGTGTTTTTTGTAGTTATTGCTCACCTCCTCTTTCTCCAGCCATTGAATACATAGTTATTGAGTCGGGTTCCTCTCTTTTCGAAGAGTAGGATCGTTGAGGTAAGTTATTCTTACCGTAGGTTCATGTTCGGTTTAAAGAATAATTCACCGTAGGTCATCATTGTTCTACTCTCCTGTGCATAAGGGTTGTTGGAGGATATATATGAATATTGGCGCCGTTCCCTAATCCATTACAGTTCTTCATATGTGTTGTTAGACTCACCGACTTCATTTGATTAATGGACACTGTCTTTCGATGGGCCAAAGACTCCTTTTTATTTAGGTTTACGCCAATCGTCCGGACCGTAAGTCCCACCCATCCCAAGAATTCCCAATCTTTTCTATACCAAAGGAAGTAAATTGGTTGTCACAAATCAAAAGTAGTAAAGATATTCGTTCTATTTACACGTGATGGGCTCGTTCCACTACAATATATGTTTACTCGCAAGGGGCTAAGTTCAAAGTACATGCAAGACAACCATGCACCGCACGTGACACTCATCTTTCTTCAACTCGTGACCTTTCTTCCAAATTAAAAAAAAAAACTATTTTTTAGGATTTGAGATCATATCGAGTCAGAAAAAAACATAAAACAAAAACACTGCAATTTGAACCGATTCGGCATCCAATAAATTCTAAGAACGTGCAGTTTCATCAGCCAAAAGAGTGTCAGAATTCACTTTTGGCTATCTAAGTATATCAAAATTCAAGTTCAAGTGTTCCGACTACATAGCCTGAATGCACACTGAAAAAATATATTTCCTGTTCTATAAGATTACGTTTTGATGCATAACTGTTGATCCCGAAATATATAAATTTTCAAAAGATGAGATTTATTAACTTATCGACTGGAAATTTCTGTACTAAGCCGATTACTTAGTTGACTACATCTACATGCATATATATTTTTGACCTTTGGACTCCTCAGTTTTTAAAACTAAAAGTAGAATCTTCCTGATTTCTGTATAATATTAGACAATATTTATCTCAGAGACTCAGACATCAATACTCAATTCATTTCATTTTGTTCACATTTTAAATAATTAGATTCTTCTCTAACTGAATTGTTTTGAATCCATAGTACTACTGTACAACGAATCGATATAAATAATAAACTTCATGCTTAAGGATGGTCAGCCTTACAATGCACTACGTAATCAGATTTGGGGATCCAAACTCCTTTTCAGTTACCATTAGTTATTGTCTGCGTAAAGATCATTACTTTAATTTTGTGGTTTTACTATTTTCAAGTTAGTTTGACTTCATAATTAGTAACTCAAATTAAGCAATCTCACACAGCTGCCTAGTCACATGTTGACCTACCTATTTCTCTTTTTAAGTGGAACGAATATTCCAGATCTTCCAGTGGCACATTCTTATTCTTCAGGGCATAAATTAACTATAGGTACTATTTTTTAATTCCTTATCATTTTGTAGATATCATTGCAAACAGAGCAAAGGCTTTCTTGGATTGAAAAATTGGATCCATTTTGTAAACAAACGCGAAGTAAGCACGAAAATAAGAATATTTAGAGAGAAACAACGATTGAGGCAAATACATATTTTAGGATTTGTGTATTGATATACAAATGAAGATAATTTTTCAATATGTTATATCACATTTATATAACCTCAAAACTCTGTATGCTATTTATGTACTTAAAGCTTTTTCTACCAAAGAATGTGTCATTTTATTGGTGTAATAATTTAATCAGAATCAATAATCCTAAAATTGAGTCTAATCTTTCGTTTCATGCCGATAGTTATCTAGTTCACACCTATTCTTAAAAGCCAAAAAAAACTATTTCTAAAAGGCAATTGATCATAAGTGAAATGATTAATATTATTCACTAGATAATGTTAAACAAGCTCCCTTCAAAGAGTTTTTAAAGTTTGGACAATGATAACATATCTACACGACACCTACTCTCGTCTTCTGTACGCCCGAAACTATTTTTTCGCTGGTTGTTGGTGGCTGTTCATCATGGACATTGATAACAACATGAGGAGAGCTATTGTTTTCTTCCTCGCTGTCACCCTCTAGAACAGGCTTTACACTTCCCCTGTGAAGTAGTTGATGTTGTCCTAATTCCGGTGACACTTTTGGATCCAGAGTCTCTTTAAAGTGTGCCAGACCGGAGAATTCTTCCACAGCCTCGGAGATCTTCTCGACGTAATTAACGATCTCGATCAATATTGACGCCATTGTGACTCCGGGAATGATCTCCAAGAGATCTTTCTCTGTCTCTGGAGAAGACGTTTTGAGTGCAATCCTTAGGTTTTGTATGGCATTTTTGGAGTTTTCAATATGTGCATTAACACAAACACTGTCTCTCTTCATTGTTTTGATAGATTTGGCTATGGCTTTTAGGGCTTCACAAGCTTCTCTGCTCATGATCGAGCATGGCTCTTGAATCTTGCTTATGAAATCTTGCGGTATCTGCTTGCGTCACACGTAAAAGAACATGCAAATTATTAATATTATTCCGTCAAACCATTAGTTATTCGTTAATGTATACGTATTATTTATCATCGACATTTTAGCCATTGAGAGCCTTGGCATTTTATTTTTATGTTACACCTGCTTGGTGCATTGACGTTACACAGAGGCAATCTTTGATGGTTAGTCCTGGTTATAATACACTATTTATGCATGTGTCTTATGATTGCGAGTGGAGGGAGATAACAAAAAGAGGGAACATCAATAATGGCATACGACGTAGCAAAGATACATCATGCTTACCAAATTTAGACAATTTTACAAATTCAGAGTCACCTTGTTTTGGAATTAAATATAATGATAAAAAACTAATAATTATTCATATTTTCCTTACATTGAAAAATATATATAATTATTAAATTTTATACTCCTGTTAAAAATAATCTTCTACTTATTCGATCCAGTGATTAATGATAAATAACAATTTGATTCACTTTCCAATTCAGTTTGCAGTTTTAAAAGTAGTTTATGGTTTAATATCAAACTAAAATGTGATTGCCAACAAACCTTAACGTCAGAGAGAACATAGCCATTGAGGATTTCAAAATGAAAGGCGCATTGACGTACGAGTCCTGCGATCTTTAAGTACTTTGTCCATGGATGGCGTAGCCTGAATCGGCCATGTCCCGGTTCCCATCTCGCAAGATTCGCCTGCAAAACAAAAACGTTACGATCATCAATTACATTAGAACACTTTTATAAAATAAATAGAAATTAACTAGAACAGCAATATGTAGGAACATTAATTATTGTATATATGTAGACAATTATACCAAAGTATCTTCCGTGCTTTTTGATGTTAGAATGCTTTTGTATTGTTGAACACACGAATTTGTCTCCTTTGAAGTCTTCTCCGATGATGGAAAATATTCACCCTCGAAACCTTTTTAAAGAGATTAAAACACGTATGCATCCATAAGTTATATATTCATTATATTTACCAAGAATAAATCAATTGAAAATGTTGGATTATAAGTCACCTTCTAAAGAGTTAGCGAGTTTGATAATGTTATTAGCAACCATCTTGTGAAGATCTTCGCCTGCCCATACAGGAAAAACGAAGATCGATACAAGGATGCATATCGTTCCACCAATAAGAATGGTGGATAGTCTTTGATATGCCATAACCAATATTTCATCTGTACGGTAACCCGAAACGGCAACCATGCTGAATGTGAGTATGAAAATCAAGGCACCATAGTCATATCTCTGTTTAATCCTTGGAAAAAACCGCGAAAATGTTGCAGCTGCGCCTAGTGAGAACACGAATATCCCAAGAACAATCGGCTCTCCTTTGTCTCCACAGAATCTAGCAAGGTGTACTGCACCAACCCCTAAGGCACCGGCTATTAATGTTGCAAAACCTCTGTTTAAACCTTTTGAAAGTGTCCCACCTATATGAAAACATGTTTTAGTTAGACTTGGGTTTAATAGACATCTTTCTATTTAATTTGTCATAGTAACATAGACATTTTTAATAGACTTACCGACAGTGAACTCGGAGACTACGACTACGGTTAGTATCGCCCACATACCCGAAACCCCGAAGCTATTATAAAGAGGCCGTACATAGTACAGCATTGATACTAATGTGAGAGAAAGTCCCACTTTTAAGGAATGGATGATCCGTCTTGGATCATCTTTACCAAACTTTTGCACATTCTTTATGCGCTTGGTGACGCCGTCTTTAAGCTTGCAAGGGAACTCCTTAAGCCTTTGGAAGAATCCTGCTTTCTTCACTTGAGCATTCAAGTCCATCTCCATTGAAACTTTCAATGTAACTTAAAGCTTGTGAATTGGCTAATATTTGTAGAACTTTTGTGTGATGCTTATGTGGGATAGTTTTTGGCTATATTTATAGGTAGAAGAAAGCTTAATCTGTGAAACGACAGGTTTTTCATTGCTGACTAAGCTTGCATCTAAACTATTTTTTTATCTGGATGTCTTGATTTTTATTGATATAAATATTGAAGACATAAAAAGTGATGCGCAGTACTTTTCTTACTTAGATCTAATTAATTGATGGATGGCAGGCAATTCATCTATAGATAGGTAGAATATAAATGTACAAAATGTTTTTCTTACGTAGGTCGAATAAAAGACCAAATATTATACTAAAATGTTTTAGTTTATTTATTTACGAGCTCCACTTCCACAAGCCAAAAAAAGAGAAGAATTACATAAAAAGGAAAAAAAAAGAGAAAACAAGAAGAAGAAAAGGACCAAGTTGATCGAACCCACTAGAGCTCAGCAGAGGAGCTCTCTAAAACAAAGGTTGGGAATGTTTTGCTTCTAACTTTACAGCAGTTATGTGAACATTCGATGGAAAGAAAACATTTAGATAACTTTATGTAAGTAATTAAATATTAATGAGAAATTATCATCCCAAGTTGCTTTCTTGTGAATTATCTCAGTATTAGTCAAACTAAGGTGCTCCCAGTGTGCATTATGATGATGAGACAATAATAATTGATAAGTTAAACATATAAGATAATGACACTGATCATTATATGGCTGATAAGTGATAAACGCTATAGAAAAGAACTTGTAATCTTATTCTTAATTATAGATAACACTAAAATATTTTCTTAACAGAGTATTCATATGCCTAGGATCAAATGGGCTCTACTCTTCACATATATTTTTGTATGGAAAGTGATTCATATTATTCTGTATCTAAATTTTTAAACAAAATTTAGACTAAAGCAAGATGATCATAACAATGGCAGTAATGTGACTATCAGACTATGACCACAATGAATTGATGATATGATATTTGAAAATTTGAGAAATGGTAGGCATGACGAAGAAGCGTGAGGATTTGGAGGTTTATTAAATTGACGAGTCAATCTCTATAAAACCATTAATTTATAAGTTAAAAAAGGTGTTAGACGAGTTTAGGTGCAAAATCTATTTTTTAACAACGGTCGTCTCGTCCATTCTTTTTAATTTGTTCTAACTTTACAATTTGCAAAACACATTCTTTTTTTTTTTCATTTTGCTTGCACTATATCTAAACACTATTCCAAGAATACTACATGAATGTATGATCGAGATTTCATTCTGAGTTCTGCACCAATTTGTACTTCATAAATAGCATATTCTTTTCTCCTTTTTACGAACATATAGCATATTTTGTTTTCATTTTCGTATCTTTAAACGTGACAAGATAACTTATCACTATAACGTAACAATTTTCTCCCGCACTAGATTTAAGGGTATGACTTTAAGTTTGCGATTCTTTGTTTGGATATATAGATTACTCAATGATCCATAGCAAATAATTAGTTAAACCATTATTTCGTTATATATATATATGTGCATTGTTGCAAATACATTAATGATAGAAGACGAAATTAGTGGATCTAATATTTTCATAGCTGAAGCAATAGTAAAACACAATTTATGAAATTCGATATCAAAGCGCAAAAGAAATATGTATAAGAGTAACTAGTGGTTGGCTAAAACAGTAGTGACTAGTGATGTACAAAATATTCCCTTTGATGTGTTTGCATGTCTGAACATCTGCTGCAACCTCTCAACCACCCTTTATCATATCCGGTCATGTACCAACTCTGATAGCATTGAATTTTGGTATTTTCATAGTTAAAACAAACAAAAAATATATAAGTAAAATACTGAAGTTTTCTCTGATCATGAAACACAATTCGAGACCACTATAGTTTTCTATCTAGAAGCCGGAAGAGTATTGGATGAGCTTGTACTAATGTTTGGAAGTGGAATTTCAAGCTTTCCTACTAGCAGTCCAGCATATGTAGATTATAGGCTATCCGTAACAAAACAGCCCAAGTAACTTCAGTTTTCATAATTATTTTGGCTTCCATAATTATCATGTGTGAAATTGTAGTTCAACATGAACTATATGTAATGGAAACATAGTAGAAATATCTATAACCGCAATGAATAAAAGATTTCAATGCGTCTTAGTGAATGTACATACAGTATGAGTGGATTGTCAAATGTTAAAGCAGTTGTGGAATAACTGAGTAAGAGCAACTAATTCAGTTCCATCTTAGAAATCGGAAATTTCTTGTACAAGTTGTATTCCGATTGATCATTTAAACTTTTTCGCTTATTTATAGGATTTGCTTAGAAATACTTGAGTCTTGACCATTCATTCATAAAACAAACTTTTGTTAACAAATTCAAACAAAACGTAGTGCGTGTCTGCGACCAAGCAAAAAAAATAAAACGTAGTGCGTGGCTAATTCCTAAACGAAGGAGCTCAATGTGACCAGAACGTGGGTCTTCTCATGAAACGTAAGGCTGGTCAGAAAAAGGGCGTCAATATTCACGTCGGATTGGTCGGAAGAGACCGGCCATAAAGGAACGGTTCATCGCTATATGACAATTTAGCTTAAACTTCCAACTCGTTTTTCTTTATGGTTCTAACTTTTTTTCCTAAAGTTTCAGTTTTTCCCTTATAATATTGTTCTTCATACACTTGCTTTTGCAACATGTATAGTTGGCCAATTTTTTATACTTGATTATTCCATGTTGATAACCTTCCACTAAAATCATTTAAATAATTAAATCCTCTATGAGCCGACCCATTTTGCACCCATAAACTTGAGAAACACACAATTTTTTTTAATTAAATATAAAATCGGAGAACCGCACACTCATTTTATACACGTACGTGAAGAAACAAACACAAAAAGTGATTTAGGCCGACTCGATATAAATAGTTAACCAATGTTTACAGCCTAATTAGGCCTAAACTTTGATCCAGATCTCCCTTGAAGCCCATAATCCGTGATTTTGATTCAGGCTTGGCCGCTTATCCAATAACCTTTTCAAACTTTAGTTAACCGTTAGCTAAATTACACCCTACAATAAATGTCGGGGTTATTTATCAAATAACCAAGAAAAAAAAAACCAAAAATAGTTTTTTAGAGAGATAGTAGAAAAAAGTTAAAAAAAAAGAGCTAGTAGAAACTAGAAAGCCATAAGAAGAGAAAAGAATAGAGAGAATACGATTTTGGTCTAGTTAGTTAATTTTGATTTTTTTGGGCTATTGGATGCAATCCTACTGTATAAAAGAAGCTAAATCATTGTTTCGTAAGCCTATCCACATGTGTATAAATATTCAAGACCAATCAATATGCCAGGTCATCACGAAGTGGGCTTGCAATTAAAAAAAAAATTCAACAATTCGCAGCCCATTAGATCCATCTCCTAGCCCACTCCCGAGCCACTCTCTCATAAGCATAATCCCGTATTATAAACATCCCGTGTTAATTTTTTTAAAACACTCATATTTTAGAAATAGTTTAGAAAATATATCCTACTATATAAAAGGAGCTAAGTCATTGCTTCCTAAGTCTATCCACATGTGTACAAATATTCAGGATCAATCAATATGCCAGGTCATCACGAAGTGGGCTTGCAATTAAAAAAAAATTCAACAATTCACAGCCCATTAGACCCATCTCCTAGCCCACTCCCGAGCCACTATCTCATAAGCATAATCCCGTATTCTAAACATCCCGTGTTAATTTTTTTTAAACACTCATATCTTACAAAAGTTTAGAAAATATATTTATAAAAATATTTTTTTCTTGAATAATATTTAATTATAATTTTTTGTATCTTTTTAACTTTTACTCCCTCCGTTCCTAAATGATCTATGTTTTAGAAAAATATTTTGTTTCTAAAAGATCTATATTTTACATTTTCAATGTATGTAATAATGGAAAATTGTAAATTTCAAAAACATTAATTGTGTTAACTGAATTTTAATTGGTTAAAAATCATAGGAAATATCTAAACACAGAAAATCATACATTTATTATCAAAATTTTAAGTATTTTCTTAATAAGTGTGAAAATTCTAAAACATATATTATTTAGGAACAGAGGGAGTATAATAAAAATATTGTTTTCAGATAGCAACAAAATATATATAAGAATTATCTTATTTTTAAATTTTTTTATAATTTTATTATATTATTTTAGAATCAAATATTTAATATTAATATAACATATAAATTTTATATGATTAAAATAAAATTCGTTTTTAATTATATATAAAATTCATTAAGGGTATTGTTTTAATTAACACATTAGCGAATCAGTTAGAAATTAATAATAAATCAATAACCTATCTAAAAGTCTAAAACCTAATAAAATATGACAAATAAGAAAAACTAACTAAATTTTAATATAAAATAGAAATTTAATATTACTAAAATAATTTTTTTTTAATATATATAATATTAACTAAGGGTAAAAATAAATAATAAATCAATAATTTAGCTAAAACCTAATAAAAACATGACAAATAAACAAATTTACTAAAATTATGGATAATATAAATTATGATTGATTCTTAAATACAAAATTAAAATAAGAGTTTTGTTAAATAAAACATAAGTTTGCCGTATCGGTGTTACAAAAAAAAAACAGTCATTAATAGTATCGTATGAATTATGTCTTTCCCATTAGTTAATAAAATTGAAGCAGAGTGTTGGAGGATAGCTCAACGTATAGACGAGATTATGGAGATTGATATGGGAGTTAAAGTAACGGACACAATTGTTCCTCCGTAAAGAAACGCTCCTGCTAGATATCCTGGATAAATGAAAGAGACATATCTGGACTTGGCTTTGTGTTAATGGATGGTGACTTTCCAATGCTGTTTGGAGCAAGGACCGATATACACGCACCAAATCACCACTGCAAGCGGAAGCTGAAGGTTTATTATGGGCAATGCAAGTGATACTGAAGTTTGGACACAGAGAGATGGTCTTTCAATCGACTGTGAACAACTGGTTATACTCATTCAAAAGGAGGAAGATTAGCCTGCGTTGGACTCGGAGCTCGACGAAATACAGGCTGTATCCAAAGAATTTTCTGAACTTTTTATTGCTTATATTCTTAAATCTTTGAAATTCCGTACGAATAGCCTAGCAGAAGGTGTCCGATCACGCGCATCTCGATCTGCTTTTGTAAACCCTTTTGCACCAAGTTGGCTAACCCCACAAGCTAGCACGAGGGTGCCAAAAAAGAGAATAAAATTGAAAGTGAAACTAAATATCCCAATGAACAAATTTATCAGAAGTCCATATTTATGTAAATGTCTATATGGGACAAACAATTTTTTTTAGACAATTATAGAATATAGTCACGAAAATCAATTCTAAAATATATAATTTAAAAAAACTATTTAAACAAACCATCAAAATTTTCAATATTACACCAAATAAAAATATAAAGACCAACTATATTCTCTTCGTGTACAATGTGTTGTGGTAAGATTCAAAAAAATTAACTTACTTTACAGTAAGAAAAAATTAGATTTTTAATTCCAAATTTATAGTAAAAACATAACATTTTATAAAACTAAAGAATTGACATAATAGTACAAAAATATAAAAAAAAATCAAAATATTATCCGCGCGTAGCGCGGACAAGAACCTAGTATCTCATAAAAGTTACTGTTTTGATTGGTCTAATACGGAGTATCTTACATTCAAAAACTTTATTTCCATTTTATCAGAAACTCATTAATATCATATATTAGTAACTAAATATTTTAGACAACTATATAAACCCTTCGTTACTGTCTTTATAGAGCTCCCCCCCTCAATTGATGGACTAACCACTATAAAATCGCTATTTTCTAGGGAAACGGAGACAACAAAAGTTCCAAACCTCTTTGACCTTCATCATATGTTAGTGAACGATGCAACTATCCACTAAAACCGAATTTTCATATTTTTGAATTTTTCTCAAAATCTATGGGTTAACCTTTACGAAAATACTGAATTTTTCGGTAAATGCTCTAATAATGAAGCATATCATCTTTGGGGTTGTTTTAAAATTTCTAAACAAATTCTACATTTGTATTAATGTATATTAAACTCTCTTTCAAGGTACATGGGCATCGTTTTAATTTTTTGTCAATTAATTTAGTAAAACTTCATAATACTCCCTACTTATGTGGACTAACCAGTATAAACTTCATAAACCTCTTTGACCTTCATCATATGTTAGTGAAAGATGCAACCATGCACTAAAACCGAATTTTCATATTTTTGAATTTTTCTCAAAATCTATGGGTAACCCCTACGAAAATACTGAATTTTTCGGTAAATGCTCTAATAATGAAGCATATCATCTTTGGGGTTGTTTTAAAATTTCTAAACACATTCTACATTTGTATTAATGTATATTAAACTCTCTTTCATGGTACATGGGCTTCGTTTTAATTTTTTGTCAATTAATTTACTAAAACTTCATAATACTCCCTACTTATGTGGACTAACCACTATAAAATTGCTATTCTCTAGAAAAACAGAGACAAAAAAGGTTCCAAACCTCTTTGACCTTCATTATATGTTAGTGAAGGATGCAACTTTGCATTAAAATAGAATTTTAATATTTTTGAATTTTTTTCAAAATCTATGGGTTAACCCCTACGAAAAAATTGATTTATCGGTAAATGCTATAATACTAAAGCCTATGATCTTTGGTGTTGTTTTAAAATTTCTAAACACATTCTACATTTGTGTTAATGTATATTAAACTCTTTTTCATGGTACGTTGGCATCATTTTAATTTTTTGTCAATTAATTTAGTAAAACATCATAATACTCCTTAAATTGATGGACTAACCACTATAAAATCGCAATTCTCTAGAAAAACGGAGACACAAAAGGTTCCAAACCTCTTTGACCTTCATCATATGTTAGTGAAGGATGCAACTATGCATTAAAACAGAATTTTCCTGTTTTTGAATTTTTCTCAAAATCTATGGCTTAACCCCTACGAAAATACTGATTTTTTCGGAAAATGCTCTAATAATGAAGCATATGATCTTTGGGGTTGTTTTAAAATTTTTAAACACATTCTACATTTGTATTAATGTATATTAAACTCTCTTTTATGGTACATCGGCATCGTTTTATTTTTTTGTCAATTAATTTAGTAAAAGTTGATAATAATCCCTAGATTGGTGGACTAACCACTATAAAATCGTTATTCTCTAGAAAAACGGAGACAAAAAAGGTTCCAAACCTCTTTGACCTTCATCATATATTAGTGAAGGATGCAACTATGCATTAAAACAGATTTTTCATATTTTTGAATTTTTTTCAAAATCTATGGGCTAACCCTTACGAAAATAATGTTTTTTTCGGTAAATGATTTAATAATGAAGCATATGATCTTTGGGGTTGTTTTAAAATTTCTAAACACATTTTACATTTGTATTAATGTATATTAAAATCATTTTCATGTTACATGGGCATCGTTTTATTTTTTTGCCAATTAATTTATTAAAACTTCATAACACTCCGTAAATTGGTGGACTAACCACTATAAAATTGCTATTTTCTAGGGAAATGGAGACAACAAAAGTTCCAAACCTCTTTGACCTTTATAATATGTTAGTGAATGATGCAATTATGCATTAAAACAGAATTTTAATATTTTTGAATTTTTCTCAAAATCTATGGGTACCCTACGAAAATACTGAGTTTTTCGGTAAATGCTCTAATAATGAAGCATATGATCTTTGGGGTTGTTTTAAAATTTCTAAACACATTCGACATTTGTATTAATGTATATTAAACTCATTTTCATGGTACATGAGCATCGTTTTAATTTTTTGTCACTTAATTTAGTAAAACTTCATAATACTCCCTAAATTGGTGGAATAACCACTATAAAATTGCTATTCTCTAGAAAAACGGAGACAAAAATGGTTCCAAACCTCTTTGACCTTCATCATATGTTGGGGATGGATGCAACTATGCATTAAAACAGAATTTTCATATTTTTGAATTTTTCTCAAAATCTATGGGCTAACCCTACGAAAATAATGAATTTTTTGATAAATGCTATAATAATGAAGCATATGATCTTTGGGGTTGTTTTAAAATTTCTAAACACATTCTACATTTGCATAAATGTATATTAAACTCATTTTCATGGTACATGGGCATCGTTTTAATTTTTTGTCAATTAATTTAGTAAAACTTCATAATACTCCCTAAATTGGTGGACTAACCACTATAAAATCGCTATTATCTAGGGAAATGGAGACAACAAAAGTTTCAAAACTCTTTGACCTTAATCATATGTTATTGAAGGATGCAATTATGAATTAAAACAGAATTTTCATATTTTTGAATTGTTCTCAAAATCTATGGGCTAACCCCATACGAAAATACTAAATTATTCGGTAAATGCTCTAATAATGAAGCATATGATCTTTGGGGTTGTTTTTAAATTTCTAAACACATTCTACATTTGTATTAATGTATATTAAACTCATTTTCATGGTATATGGGCATCGTTTTAACTTTTTGTCAATTAATTTAGTAAAACTTCATAATACTCCCTAAATTAGTGGACTAACCACTATAAAATCGCTATTCTCTAGAAAAACGGAGCCGAAAATGGTTCCAAACCTCTTTGACCTTCATCATATGTTGGTGAAGGATGCAACTATGCATTAAAACAGATTTTTCATATTTTTGAATTTTTCTCAAAATCTATGGGCACCCCTACGAAAATACTGAATTTTTCGGTAAATGCTCTAATAATGAAGAATATGATCTTTGGGGTAGTTTCAAAATATCTAAACACATTCGACAATTGTTTTAATGTATATTAAACTCATTTTCATGGTACAAGGGCATCGTTTTAATTTTTTGTCACTTAATTTAGTAAAACTTCATAATACTCCCAAAATTGGTGGACTAACCACTATAAAATCGCTATTCTCTAGAAAAATGGAGACGAAAATGGTTCCAGACCTCTTTGACCTTCATCATATGTTGGTGAAGGATGCAAGTATGCATTAAAACATATTTTTCATATTTTTGAATTTTTCTCAAAATCTATGGGCTAACCATGTATATTAAACTCATTTTTATGGTACAAGGGCATCGTTTTAATTTTTTGTCACTTAATTTAGTAAAACATCATAATACTCCCAAAATTGGTGGACTAACCACTATAAAATCGCTATTCTCTAGAATAACAGAGACAAAAATGGTTCCAAACCTCTTTGACCTTCATCATATATTGGTGAAGGATGCAACTATGCATTAAAACAGATTTTTCATATTTTTGAATTTTTCTCAAAATCTATGGGACCCCCTACGAAAATACTGAAATTTTCGGTAAAAGCTCTAATAATGAATCATATGATCTTTGGGGTTGTTTTAAAATTTCTAAACACATTCGACATTTGTATTAATATATATTAAACTCATTTTCATGGTACAAGGGCATCGTTTTAATTTTTTGTCACTTAATTTAGTAAAACTTCATAATACTCCCTAAATTGGTGGACTAACCACTATAAAATCGCTATTCTCTAGAAAAACAGAGACAAAAATGGTTCCAAACCTCTTTGACCTTCATCATATGTTGGTGAAAGATGCAACTATGCATTAAAACAGATTTTTCATATTTTTGAATTTTTCTCAAAATCTATGGGCTAAACCCCCTTCGAAAATACTGAATTTTTCGGTAAATGCTCTAATAATGAAGAATATGATCTTTGGGGTTGTTTTAAAATTTCTAAACACATTCGACATTTGTATTAATGTATATTAAACTCATTTTCATGGTACAAGGGCATCGTTTTAATTTTTTGTCACTTAATTTAGTAAAACTTCATAATACTCCCTAAATTGGTGGACTAACCACTATAAAATCGCTATTATCTAGAAAAACAGAGACAAAAATGGTTCCAAACTTCTTTGACCTTCATCATATGTTAGTGAAAGATGCAACTATGCATTAAAACAGATTTTTCTTATTTTTGAATTTTTCTCAAAATCTATGGGCTAACCCCTACAAAAATACTGAATTTTTCGGTAAATGCTTTAATAATGAAGCATATGATCTTTGGGGTTGTTTTAAAATTTCTAAACACATTCTACATTTTTATTAATGTATATTAAACTCATTTCCATGGTACATGGACATCGTTTTAATCTTTTAGTCAATTAATTTAGTAAAACTTCATAATACACCCTAAATAGGCGGACTAACCACCATAAAATCGCTATTTTCTAGGGAAATGGAGACAACAAAAGTTTCAAACCTCTTTGACCTTCATCATATGTTAGTGAATGATGCAATTATGCATTAAAAAAGAATTTTCATATTTTTGAATTTATCTCAAAATCTATGGGCTAACCCCTACGAAAATACTGAATTTTTCGGTAAATGATCTAATAATGAAGCATATGATCTTTGGGGTTGTTTCAAAATTTCTAAACACATTCTACATTTTTATTAATGTATATTAAACTCATTTTCATGGTACATGGGCATCGTTTTAATTATTTGTCGCTTAATTTAGTAAAACTTCATAATAAACCCAAAATTGGTGGACTAACCACTATAAAATCGCCATTCTCTAGAAAAACGGAGACGAAAATGGTTCCAAACCTCTTTGACCTTCATCATATGTTGGTGAAGGATGCAACTATGCATTAAAACAGATTTTTCATATTTTTGAATTTTTCTCAAAATCTATGGGCTAACCCCTACGAAAATACTGAATTTTTCGGTAAATGCTCTAATAATGAAGCATATGATCTTTGGGGTTGTTTTAAAATTTCTAAACACATTCTAAATTTGTATTAATGTATATTAAACTCATTTTCATGGTACAAGGGCATCGTTTTAATTTTTTGTCACTTAATTTAGTAAAACTTCATAATACTCCCTAAATTGGTGGACTAACCACTATAAAATCGCTATTCTCTAGAAAAACGGAGACAAAAATGGTTCCAAACCTCTTTGACCTTCATCATATGTTGGTGATTAATGAAACTATGCATTAAAACAGATTTTTCATCTTTTTGAATTTTTTTCAAAATCTATGGGCTAAACCCCTTTCGAAAATACTGAATTTTTTCGGTAAATGCTCTAATAATCAAGAATATGATCTTTGGGGTTGTTTTTAAATTTATAAACACATTCGACATTTGTATTAATGTATATTAAACTCATTTTCATGATACAAGGGCATCGTTTTAATTTTTTGTCACTTAATTTAGTAAAACTTCATAATACTCTCTAAATTGGTGGACTAACCACTATAAAATCGCTATTCTCTAGAAAAACGGAGACAAAAATGGTTCCAAACCTCTTTGACCTTCATCATATGTTGGTCAAAGATGCAACTATGCATTAAAACAGATTTTTCTTATTTTTGAATTTTTCTCAAAATCTATGGGCTAACCCCTACGAAAATACTGAATTTTTCGGTAAATGCTTTAATAATGAAGCATATGATCTTTGGGGTTGTTTTAAAATTTCTAAACACATTCTACATTTGTATTAATGTATATTAAACTCATTTTCATGGTACATGGAAATCGTTTTAATCTTTTTGTCAATTAATTTAGTAAAACTTCATAATACTCCCTAAATAAGCGGACTAACCACCATAAAATCGCTATTTTCTAGGGAAATGGAGACAACAAAAGTTTCAAACCTCTTTGACCTTCATCATATGTTAGTGAATGATGCAATTATGCATTAAAAAAGAATTTTCATATTTTTGAATTTTTCTCAAAATCTATGGGCTAACCCCTACGAAAATACTAAAATTTTCGGTAAATGCTCTAATAATGAAGCATATGATCTTTGGGGTTGTTTTAAAATTTCTAAACACATTCTACATTTTTATTAATGAATATTAAACTCATTTTCATGGTACATGGACATCGTTTTAATTTTTTGTCAATTAATTTAGTAAAACTTCATAATACTCCCTAAATTGGTGGACTAATCACTATAAAATCGCTCTTTTCTAGGGAAAGGGAGACAACAAAAGTTCCAAACCTCTTTGACCTTAATCATATGTTATTGAAGAATGCAACTATGCATTAAAACAGAAATTTTATTTTTTTGAATTTTTCTCAAAATATATGTGCTAAACCCTACGAAAATACTGAATTTTTCGGTAAATGCTATAATAATGAAGCATATGATCTTTGGGGTAGTTTTTAAATTTCTAAACACATTCTACATTTGTATTAATGTATATTAAACTCATTTTCATGGTACATGGGCATCGTTTTAATCTTTTGTCGCTTAATTTAGTAAAACTTCATAATACACCCTAAATGGGTGGACTAACCACTATAAAATCGCTATTCTCTAGAAAAAAGGAGACAAAAATAGTTCCAAACCTCTTTGACCTTCATCATATGTTGGTGAATGATGCAACTATGTATTAAAACAGATTTTCCATATTTTTGAATTTTCTCAAAATCTATGGGCTAACCCTTACTAAAATACTGAATTTTTCGGTAAATGCTCTAATAATGAAGAATATGATCTTTGGTGTTGTTTTAAAATTTCTAAACACATTCGACATTTGTATTAATGTATATTAAACTCATTTTCATGGTACAAGGGCATCGTTTTAATTTTTTGTCACTTAATTTAGTAAAACTTCATAATACTCCCTAAATTGGTGGAGTAACCACTATAAAATCGCTATTCTCTAGAAAAAACGGAGACAAAAATGGTTCCAAACCTCTTTGACCTTCATCATATGTTGTGAAGGATGCAACTATGCATTAAAACAGATTTTTCATATTTTTGAATTTTTTCTCAAAATCTATGGGACCCCCTACGAAAATACTGAATTTTTCGGTAAATGCTCTAATAATGAAGCATATGATCTTTGGGGTTATTTTAAAATTTCTAAACACATTCGAAATTTGTATTAATGTATATTAAACTCATTTTCATGGTACATGAGCATCGTTTTAATTTTTTGTCACTTAATTTAGTAAAACTTCATAATACTCCCTAAATTAGTGGATTAACCACTATAAAATCGCTATTCTCTAGAAAAACGGAGACAAAAAGTGTTCCAAACCTCTTTGACCTTCATCATATGTTGGTGAAGGATACAACAATGCATTAAAACAGATTTTTCATATTTTTGAATTTTTCTCAAAATCTATGGGCTAACCCCTACGAAAATACTGAATTTTTCGGTAAATGCTCTAATAATGAAGCATATGATCTTTGGGGTTGTTTTAAAATTTCTAAACACATTCTACATTTTTATTAATGTATATTAAACTCATTTTCATGGTACATGGGCATCTTTTTAATTTTTTTGTCAATTAATTTAGTAAAACTTCATAATACTCCCTAAATTGGTGTACTAACCACTATAAAATCGCTATTTTTTTGGAAAAGGGAGACAACAAAAGTTCCAAACCTCTTTGACCTTCATCATATGTTAATTAAGAATGCAACTATGCATTAAAACAAAATTTTCATATTTTTGAATTTTTCTCAAAATCTATGGGCTAATACAGAATTTTTCGTTAAATGCTCTAATAATGAAGCATATGATCTTTGGGGTTGTTTTAAAATTTTTAAACACATTCGACATTTGTATTAATGTATATTAAACTCATTTTCATGGTACATGGACATCGTTTTAATTTTTTGTCACTTAATTTAATAAAACTTCATAATACTCCCTAAATTGGTGGACTAACCACTATAAAATCGCTATTCTCTAGAAAAACGGAGACAAAAATGGTTCCAAACCTCTTTGACCTTCATCATATGTTGGTGAAGGATGCAACTATGCATTAAAACAGATTTTTTATATTTTTGAATTTTTCTCAAAATCTATGGGCTAACCCCTACGAAAATACTGAATTTTTCGGTAAATGCTCTAATAATGAAGCATATGATCTTTGGGTTGTTTTAAAATTTCTAAACACATTCTACATTTGTATTAATGTATATTAAACTCTTTTTCATGGTACATGGGCATCGTTTTAATTTTTTGTCAATTAATTTAGTAAAACTTCATAATACTCCTAAATTGGTGGACTAACCACTATAAAATCGCTATTCTCTAGAAAACGGAGACAAAAAGGTTTCAAACCTCTTTGACCTTCATCATATGTTAGTGAAGGATGCAACTATGCATTAAAACAGATTTTTCATATTTTTGAATTTTCTCAAAATCTATGGGCTAACCCCTACGAAAATACTGAATTTTTCGTAAATGCTCTAATAATGAAGCATATGATCTTTGGGGTTGTTTTAAAATTTCTAAACACATTCTACATTTGTATTAATGTATATTAAACTCATTTTCATGGTACATGGGCATCGTTTTAATTTTTTGTCAATTAATTTAGTAAAACTTCATAATACTCCCTAAATTGGTGGACTAACCACTATAAAATCGCTATTTTCTAGGGAAATGGAGACAAAAAAAGTTCAAACCCCTCTTTGACCTTCATCATATGTTAGTGAAGGATGCAACTATGCATTAAACAGAATTTTCATATTTTTGAATTTTTCTCAAAATCTATGGGCTAACCCTTACGAAAATACTGATTTTTCGGTAAATGCTTAATAATGAAGCATATGATCTTTGGGGTTGTTTTAAAATTTCTAAACACATTTTACATTTGTATTAATGTATATTAAACTCATTTTCATGGTACATGGGCATCGTTTTAATTTTTTTGTCAATTAATTTAGTAAAACTTCATAATACTCCCTAAATTGGTGGACTAACCACTATAAAATTAATTTTTCTAGGGAAATGGAGACAACAAAGTTCAAACCTCTTTGACTTTTATCATATGTTAGTGAAGGATGCAACTATGCATTAAAACAGATTTTTCATATTTTTTGAATTTTTCTCAAAATCTATGGGCTAACCCCCCTTACGAAAATACTGAATTTTTCAGTAAATGCTCTAATAATGAAGCATATGATCTTTGGGGTTGTTTTAAAATTTCTAAACACATTCTACATTTGTATTAATGAATATTAAACTCATTTTCATGGTACATGGGCATCGTTTTAATTTTTGTCACTTAATTTAGTAAAACTTCATAATACTCCCTAAATTGGTGGACTAACCACTATAAAATCGCTATTCTCTAGAAAACCGGGGACAAAAAAAGGTTCCAAACCTCTTTGACCTTCATCATATGTTAGTGAAGGATGCAACTATGCATTAAAAAAACAGATTTTTCATATTTTTGAATTTTTCTCAAAATCTATGGGCTAACCCCCTACGAAAATACTGATTTTTCGGTAAATGCTCTAATAATGAAGCATATGATCTTTGGGGTTGTTTTAAAATTTCTAAACACATTCTACATTTGTATTAATGTATATTAACTCATTTTCATTTCATGGTACATGGGCATCGTTTTAATTTTTTGTCAATTAATTTAGTAAAACTTCATAATACTCCCTAAATTGGTGGACTAACCACTATAAAATCGCTATTTCTAGGAAATGGAGACAACAAAATTCCAAACCTCTTTGACCTTCATCATATGTTAGTGAAGGATGCAACTATGCATTAAAACAGATTTTTCATATTTTTGAATTTTTCTCAAAATCTATGGGCTAACCCCTACGAAAATACTAATTTTTCGGTAAATGCTCTAATAATGAAGCATATGATCTTGGGGTTGTTTTTAAATTTTAAAACACATTCTACATTTGTTATTAATGTATATTAAACTCATTTTCATGGTACATGGGCATCGTTTTAATTTTTGTCACTTAATTTAGTAAAACTTCATAATACTCCCTAAATTGGTGGACTAACCACTATAAAATCGCTATTCTCTAGAAAAAAAGAGACAAAAAAAGGTTCCAAACCTCTATCACTTTCATCATATGTTAGTGAAGGATGCAACTATGCATTAAAACAGATTTTTCATATTTTTGAATTTTCTCAAAATCTATGGGCTAACCCCTACGAAAATACTGAATTTTCGGTAAATGCTCTAATAATGAAGCATATGATCTTTGAGGTTATTTTAAAATTTCTAAACACATTCTACATTTGTATTAATGTATATTAAACTCTGTTTCATGGTACATGGGTATCGTTTTAATCTTTTGTCAATTAATTTAGTAAAACTTCTTAATACTCCATAAATTGGTGTACTAACCACTATAAAATCGCTATTCTCTAGAAAAACAGAGACAAAAAAGGTTTAAAACCTCTTTGACCTTCATCATATGTTAGTTAATGATGCAACTATGCATTAAACAGATTTTTCGTATTTTTGAATTTCTCTCAAAATCTATGGGATAACCCCTACGAAAATACTGAATTTGTCAGTAAATGCTCTAATAATGAAGCATATGATCTTTGGGGTTGTTTTAAAATTTCTAAACACATTCTACATTTGTAGTAATGTATATTAAACTCATTTTCATGGTACATGGGCATCGTTTTAATTTTTTGTCAATTAATTTAGTAAAACTTCATAATACTCCCTAAATTGGTGACTAACCACTATAAAATCGCTATTTTCTGGAAATGGAGACAAAAAAGTTCCAAACCTCTTTGACCTTCATCATATGTTAGTGAAGGATGCAACTATGCATTAAAACAGAATTTTCATATTTTTGAATTTTTCTCAAAATCTATGGGCTAACCCTACGAAAATACTGAATTTTTCGGTAAATGCTCTAATAATGAAGCATATGATCTTTGGGTTGTTTTAAAATTTCTAAACACATTCTACATTTGTATTAATGTATATTAAACTATGTTTCATGGTATATGGGCATCGTTTTAAGTTTTTGTCAATTAATTTAGTAAAACATCATAATACTCCATAAATTGGTGGACTAACCAATATAAAATCGCTATTTTCTAGGGAAACGGAGACAACAAAAGTTCCAAACCTCTTTAACATTCATCATATGTTATTGAAGGATGCAACTATGCACTAAAACAGAATTTTCATATTTTTGAATTTTTCTCAAAATCTATGGGTTAACCCCTACTACGAAAATACTGAATTTTCGGTAAATGCTCTAATAATGAAGGATATGATCTTTGGGGTTGTTTTAAAATTTCTAAACACATTCTACATTTGTATTAATGTATATTAAACTCATTTTCATGGTACATGGGCATCGTTTTAATTTTTTGTCAATTAATTTAGTAAAACTTCATAATACTCCCTAAATTGGTGGACTAACCACTATAAAATCGCTATTCTCTAGAAAAACGGAGACAAAAAAGGTTCCAAACCTCTTTGACCTTCATCATATGTTAGTGAAGGATGCAACTATGTATTAAAATAGATTTTTCATATTTTTGAATTTTTCTCAAAATCTATGGGCTAACCCCCTACGAAAATACTGATTTTTTCGGTAAATGCTCTAATAATGAAGCATATGATCTTTGGGGTTGTTTTAAAATTTCTAAACACATTCTACATTTTTATTAATGTATATTAAACTCATTTTCATGGTACATGGGCATCGTTTTAATTTTTTGTCAATTAAATTAGTAAAACTTCATAATACTCCCTAAATTGGTGGACTAACCACTATAAAATCGTTATTTTCTAGGGAAATGGAGATAACAAAAGTTCCAAACCTCTTTGACCTTCATCATATGTTAGTGAAGGATGCAACTATGCATTAAAACAGATTTTTCATATTTTGAAATTTTCTCAAAATCTATGGGCTAACCCCTACGAAAATACTGATTTTTTCGGTAAATGCTCTAATAATGAAGCATATGATCTTTGGGGTTGTTTTAAAATTTCTAAACACATTCAAAATTTGTATTAATGTATATTAAACCCACTTTCATGGTACATGGGCATCATTTTAATTTTTTGTCAATTAATTTAGTAAAACTTCATATACTCCCTAAATTGGTGGACTAACCACTATAAAATCGCTATTTTCTAGGAATGGAGACACAAAAGTTCCAAACCTCTTTGACCTTCATCATATGTTAGTGAAGGATGCAACTATGCATTAAAACAGAATTTTCATATTTTTGAATTTTTCTCAAAATCTATGGGCTAACCCCTACGAAAATACTGATTTTTCGGTAAATGCTTAATAATGAAGCATATGATCTTTGGGGTTGTTTTAAAATTTTCTAAACACATTCTAATTTGTATTAATGTATATTAAACTCATTTTCATGGTACATGGGCATCGTTTTAATTTTTTGTCATTAATTTAGTAAAACTTCATATATACTCCTAAATTGGTGGACTAACCACTATAAATCGCTATTTTCTAGGGAAATGGAGACAAAAAAGTTCCAAACCTCTTTGACCTTCATCATATGTTAGTGAAGGATGCAACTATGCATTAAAACAGAATTTTATATTTTTTGAATTTTTCTCAAAATCTATGGGCTAACCCCTACGAAAATACTGAAATTTTCGGTAAATGCTCTAATAATGAAGCATATGATCTTTGGGGTTGTTTTTAAAATTTCTAAACACATTCTAAATTTGTATTAATGTATATTAACTCATTTTCATGGTACAAGGGCATCGTTTTAATTTTTTGTCAATTAATTTAGTAAACTTCATAATACTCCCTAAATTGGTGGACTAACCACTATAAAATCGCTATTCTCTAGAAAAACGGAGACAAAAA